>NC_141038.1:5142500-5190000 GCF_052040795.2 Danio rerio | reverse complement strand
CTGCAAAGATGTCCCAACGCAAATCGATTAGGTTGATTTAAAAAAAATTAAGTGGATTCAACAAAACATGAGTTGTTCTTAAAAAAACATCAATAATTGTCGTTTCAAGTCATTTTAAAGCAGTATTTGTGTAGTTTGAAGCGGCAAAAGTTCTTTGTGTACACTCGAAAAATCCTGCACACAATTGATTTGTGTTGAGACAACATGAAACCAAAACCGATAATAACAGAAAATTAATTTTTTTATCAACTTTGTAGGATAAAACAACAATAATAGTGTCTAATAAACAATATATTTAATCTTATTAATCGTTAATAACAATTTAGAACTCTGTGTCTGTGTGTGTCTAGTGTGTGAGCGCATCACTGATGATCTCTTTCTTGACTGTAGAAAGTGGATTGAACACAAATCAATTAGGTTTTCCCCAAAAACCCTCAAAAAGTGTGCTGTTTCAGCTCATTCTAAATAAATAATTTGAACAAGCAGCGGAAATCTTTTTTTTTTTTTTTTTTTTTGAGCAAAGGAAGGAAGTGAAAAGATTAGCTTTCTCCTTCCTGTCTTTAATACTAGACATCGCAGGCGGAAAACGTCTATCGACTCCCTGCAGTTTTCCTGAGCTCTTAGCATGATTACCTGAAGAAGCAGAAAGAGGAATGGCTCATTAGTCCGCTGGAAGATTTCAAGCTAAAGACTAATCGCTTTGAGCATCACCGATCTCAACGCCTGATGGTCAATTCGTTTCATTTGAAAAACTGAAGAATTAGCATTGAAGATTAAGTAGTATTTTACATTTCATTTAACATCAACGGGGTCCCTTCAGTTTAGATTCTATTCTAATCATTTATGCCTTCATTTTTTTTCTTTTTTTTTTAAATAAAGGATTTCATTCAGCTTCTATGATAAAAATAATGTGAGTTCTACTTTAGAGTTTAGTAAATATTCTGGATTTATACCTTGGTTATGAAATCATGGTTTATTATTTTTTTCACTGCAAAAAATAGATTTCTTATATTAGCATTTTTCTTTATGAGGCAAAAATATTGGGTTTTTCAGAAATAAGAAGTCAAAATTGTGTTTGTTTTTTTTTTTAAGCTAAATAATTTTCTTATGGGGTAAGTAAAAATAACCTTGTTTTAATAATGTGTCTTTATTAACCGCATTTTCAGCTTATTTAACTTTTTTTAAGACTCAATTTTGATGTTTTATTAATGTAAACAAACTTTTTTTTTACTTTTCTGGAAAATGATTATTAATTTAAGATTGTTTATAGCTATTTTGACTAGAAATAAGATCAAAACACAGTAAAAAAAGCATTTTATTTATGCAGTTAAACTATTCAAAAGAAAAAAAAATTATATTCTCTTTCGCAGCATTGTCGTCACTGAATGGCTTGGTTTGTGACTTGTGGAGCTGCGCATCGATGGATTTGCTCTTCAGCGTTTGGACTTTTAGCAGTAAAAATTAAACCACACTGAACTGAACTTCAACTCTAAAAACTGGACTGACACAGTTTCGGTTTACTAGAACTTGTATGTTAAGCTGCTTTGACACAATCTACTTTGTAAAAGCACTATAGAAATAAACATATATATATAAAAGTATATATATATATATATATATATATATATATATATATATATATATATATATATATATATATATATATATATATATATATATATATATATTATTCATAAGCACTCATTCTGTGGCAATGACTGACGAAATGTCTGACAGTGTCAAATCTGAACTGCAACTGAGAAATTTTGTCACCTGAAAAAAATTGTCAAAATGAAACTAAACTAAAGCTACTGGTAATTTTTGTTCATTGAAATAAAATGAAAAAATTCACAATAAATGAAAAACAAAAACTAAATAAAGCAAAAAAATGCAACCCAGGCTCAATCTGAAAAGGTACCCTTAATATACATTTCTGGAAAGCATGTCCCAGGAGCTATGTTTTTTGCAGATGTACGCTTTTTCAGATATCAAATTTTTCTAGCGAGTACCATTTGCGTCTGCTGTTCTCACGTAAATCCACCAGGGGCCGGTCAACTGACTGACTGACTAAATGACTGACTGATCAATCGACTGACCCACCGTCCTCCTTCTCTGAACTCAATCGATAGTGTTTTTAAAACCACCGATTGACCCACACACCTACTTCCCTATACCTACCTAACAGTTTTAAAACGCATTCGAGAAAAAGAAAAGCCCTCGCCTTATTTTACCACGTTTTCAAATTTAACCACATTTTATTTTATTTTATTTTATTTTCATTTGATTTTGTCTTATCTACTTTCAGGAACTATTTTTTGTTGGACTTGAACCATGTCGTCGTGGTCAACTCCTCTCTGACTCTCAAGTCTGCCAACATAGATGGCGAGCTATTGGTAACGTTTTCAGAATGAGCCTGTGTTAAAAAAATGGTTACTGATATAAAAAATCTGACCTGCGACTCAAAGGAGACTATAACAGAGTCAAAAACATGTTTGTTAACTGAAATGTAATTAAAAATACCACAATAAATGGGTAAAAGGATCTTTAAAAAATACATTTCAAATTAAGCTATTACTATTTAGACTGGTTAGTATGCTCATGTACAAATCAAAAATCTTTGGAACAAATATGTACCATTAGTAGATCTGTAATTACATATTTCTAGTGCAACAAATCACTTTGTGTTTAACTATTTTTGATCACTGTTTTAAAAAAGCCTCTAATTAACAAGCTTTAAATGAAGAAAAAAAATAATAAACAACTTGGTCTGTCTTTGTGTGTCTGATCTTTGGTCTCTGTGTTCCACCATCATCTGCATTGATGAAAGCTGATCACGGCTGGTCCTCTAACTCAATCTGCATCTGCTCATGTTAGTCTTTCATCAGCAGAGCTCTGAGGCTGGCAGAAAGAGAAGGAGGCTGGGTTTTGGTTTGGGGCAGATTTGAGCAAACAGTCAAGGGAGGGTTTGCTTTGGTCTTTGGTTAGGAGGAAGAGGAGGGAGCTATTTTTTTTCTTTGAAGCAAACTTCATCCTCTTGATCAGCCTCGAATCTGTGATCAAGGTTTTTTTTTTTTTTTCCCAAATGTCTTTAATTACACTGCATCTTCCAGACATTTTCCCTAGTAGGCTACAACCTTTTGTTTAAAACCTAATAAGTTAACAGACAAAAATGCTACATAATATGTAATGAATAAAGTACATCCATGCAGTTGTCATCACACAAAAGGGCTGCTGTACATGACTAAAGAGTTTTAATGTAAGAGATAAAGTACATCCAGGCGGTTTATACAGAATAAAGCTCAACAAGGCTTATCAGATTAAACTGAAGGGCTTTATTCAGCGGAAATAACCGCCTGGATGTACTTTATCTCACTTATTACACAGATACTTGCCACAAAACGTGAATATTAGCCACAAAATATTGTTCTAATATGTAATAATATATAAATTCTTTAATTAAACGGCAACACTGACAAATAAAAAATGGCTCAATGTAGCATACAATAACTTGCGTATTATTCATACAGCGCAAAGAACTGAAGTTTTATTGTAAACGACTGCACTTTATCCCACTTATTACACAAATACTTACTACAAAACAAATATTTGACACAAAGCATTGTTCTGAGCTGTAATAGTTTATTAATTATTGATTAAACGCAAAGCTGACAGAAATGAAAACGGCTGAATGGAGCATACACCAACCTAAAAAGTATTCAGCCACAAGATGGTCACAAAATAGTGTTGCCAAATAGTCACAAAAAGCCAGAGACAGACAAGCATTTAGACATAAACGTATTCACTGATGGCCAATGTTATTCATATTTCCCAAATGAGCCTGTGTTATTTAGCGGTTGTTGTCTCAAAATAACATACCTTAGAATGTCACTACTGACTAATCAGAATCAAGTATTCCAGACAGCCATGTTATGAGTAAGGTATAACGTACATCCAGGTGGTTGTTATAACATAATTATGTAAAAACAATTGCTTGGATGTATTTTATCCCAATTATTACACATATAATTGCCACAAAAAGTAAATATTAGAAACAAACCTTTTGCTAAGCTTTGTATTATTCCTGTGTTCAAACCTATGCAGTGCCAGCGCATTCATCGACCACAGCCAACCACAGACTGCACCCCCACCCCCACCCCCCACCTCTCAAAACCAGGTTGGTACTTTATCCGCGAATCCTGCCACCCTCCTGGGTCCTTGCATTTGTCCAAAACCCCATTTACCCATGATCGTCGTTTGCCTAGAGCAGGGGTGCTCAATCCTATTCCTGGAGATCTACCCTCCTGCAGATTTCAGTTGCTGCCCATATCAAACACACCTGAACCAATGAATTAGAACCTGAACACCACTTGATAATTACAGGCAGGTGTGTTTGATATGGGTAGCAACTGAAATCTGCAGGAAGGTAGATCTCCAGGAACAGGATTGAGCACCCCTGGCCTAGAGTGCCAGTTTAGCTTGGTTCGGCCCTGAACCTACGTAATATTCATTCACAAAGTGGCTCCAACCACAAAGGGCTGTTTGATAAGACATAAGGGTTTAATTAAAGAAAATTTTGTTAAAAAAACTGCATGGATTTAGTTTATCCCAGTTGGAATAGTTTATTAATTCTTTAATAAAATGCAAAGCTGATATATATGAAAATGGCTAAATATTATACACAAAACATTGTTCTGAGCTGTAACAGTTTATAAATTCTTTGACATGCAAAGATAGCAGAAACAAAAAATGTTGAACGGAGCACACACTAACCTAAAAATGATTGAATCAAAAAGTGATAATCATTTTGTCACTGACTCGGTCCTAGTCATTCCCCTCGCTGGCCAGCAGAGGTCATCATCACCGGACTATTGACATTACGTCACCCACTTACACTGGTTGCAGACACACCTGATACACATCCAGCAATCACCCTCACACACATATAAGCAGCACACACACGCTGCTTATTTGCAAAGTCTTGTTTTGCCCCGGCTAACACTACTGAGCGTTCTAATCCTTGTCTGCCTTCCCGTTGTGATCCTGCTTCGTTTAATGACCCAGTCTTGCCTGCCGCCTGCCTTGTACTTCAGCCTGAATCCCGACTTTGATCCTAGCCGCCTCCATTTGAACTCTAGCCTACTTACAGACTCTGAAACTAGCTGCCTGCCTCTAACCCATGCCAGCTTACTCATCCTGTGTTTACCTGCCATCAGCCAAACGACTACATACTACTGTGTTTGATGTGAGTTTGCGCACGCACAACATCTGTGTGCTATTGTTTATTAAACTGTGTTTAATAAAAATACTGCAAATGTATCCCTCTGTGTCACACCCTAAGTTACACATTCACTCACAAGATGGCGTATTTATGAAATGTATTTTGAATTTACAAATTGGTTTTGTGCAGTTTTGAATTGTGTTTTGAATTTATTAATTGGATTTTGTACATATGATTTGTGTTGTGGGTGTATGCATTTTATTTTTTAAATGTGCTATTATTGAGACTGATCTTGGCTCCATATTGCACAGCTATTTGCCACAAAGTATAAACATTAGACACAAAACATTGTTCTAAGTTATAATAGTTTATTCATTTTTTAATTAAATGCAAAGCTGACAAAAAACGAAAGCGGCTGAATGGAGCACACACCAACCTAAAAATATTTCGTCATAAGTGTCAAACAGTCAAAAACAGAGCCAGAGAAGAACAAGCATATAAATATGGATGTGAATATATTCCCTGATGGTCAAGATGATTTAAAGTTCACAGATGAGCCTGTGTTATTTAGATATTGTTACCTCAGAATAACATACTTGGAATGTCACAACGGACAAATCAGAATCAAGTATTCCAGACAGCCATGTAAGAAAGTAAGGGACAAAGTACATCCAGGTGGTTGTTATCACAGAATTCTGTGTAAACAATCGCCTGGATGTATTTTATTATAAAACAGAGGCAGAGAAAGACAAGCTAATGAAAAAGAATCTAAGCATATTCACTGACGGTCAAGAAGCATTACAACAGTTGTTATCTGGGAATAACATACCTTTCAATGGCATGACTGACCAATCACAGTCAAATATTCCAGACAGTGGATTAAGTATTAATATAGTGCTATGGTTATCATCCATGACCCATGCTTAATGATATTGGAGTGATTTAATAAAACTGGCACTTGTACCTTTGTAATCACTTAAAGTTCAGCATCACCTTCATGACCCACGGTTCCAACAGGAACGGCAACAATGCTCTATTTACATGCATCTCATGCTCAATTAACATTGATTAAATTTGAAGGCGAATGACGCATGAATGGGGAGACAGTTCATCTGCTTCCATTCATGCTTCTTTGATTGTGTTGCAAAGATAATTACGCTAAAACCCCATCGGCATCAGTGTGATTGTGTGTCTTGCCACATGAAAATAAAAAGAGAGAGAAAAGATAGAGCGAAGAGTCCAGGCGGCTAATAAGACTGACCTTTAACTAAACGCGAGCAGAAAAAGCTAAGAGAAATACAAGGCCACGCAGAATGTTGTATTTAAGGTCTTGAAAGCAAGACTTGCACCCACAGCTATGTTTTATTAAAAGATTCATATACAGTAAAGGAATTACACATCTCAGGTAACGGAGCAAAAACCTGGAATGAAAGATAGCTTAAAGGGGACCTATTATGCAAAAAAAAAAAAAAAAAAAAAAAAAAAAAAAATATATATATATATATATATATATATGTATATATATATATATATATATATATATATATATATATATATATATATATATATAAGGTTTAAACACAGTTGTGTGGCAGCAGTGTGTGAATATATCCAGCTTCTAATGGTAAAAATGTATTCATTTTATTTTTTATAATCACACTTGATAAAAACAGTCTGCAGAAACTCTTTGATTGACATTCTCCCTTTGTCCATGTCATCAGAGGGGGAAAGCCCCGCCCATTAGTGACCATCTCTCCCTCATTAGCATAGGATGTTAGTCTTGTTTTTAAATCTGCCACTATGCTGACACATAGGCATTTTAGCCCCGCCTTCTTTTGGAAAGAGCACAAGCTTATTTAAATATAAAGTGACAGTAATCAAAATAGCACAACTAGGACCAAAGCCTAAACGGGTCAGTTTCAAAGAGTTATAAATAGGGCCAGACGGAATCTGCGGACGTTTTTTGCTATTTCTGCAGAGAATTTTGGTAAAAATCTGCGGATTTCTACGGAATTATTTTGGGAGTATCCAGCGGAGTATCATAACCAAAACCTTAATATATTAAATAAAAAGAAATAAATTACTGAATCAAAAATAAATAAATTCAGATTTACACATTTACTCAAGTAAATAAACAGAATTAATCATGGGCTAAAAATCTACAGAAATCTGCAGAATTCTGCGGAAAATCTGTGGAAAATCTGCGCGCGCAGATTCCGTGTGGGCCTAGTTATCAATCAGTATTTGTGTGCTATTTTGAGCAGAAACCTCACATACACACTCTAGGGACTGGAGCTGTAATTGGGCCATAAAAGTTAGGCTCGATAGGGCCTGAGCCCGACAGAATTCGGCCCGAGCCTGACAAGTCAATTTTTATTGACCCGAACCAGTTTATAGCCCAACATTATTTAAATGTGCACATGCACACAGCTCTTTTTCCTTTTTTCATGAAGGAATCATTTATACACGTTTTAATATTATTTATTCATAACAAACGTAGACAATAGGCTACTTGGAAGTTGGAACAAAGAAATAAAATAAGTCCTCTGTAACATCGTAACATCTCAGCACTTTAAATAGGCCTAGGTACATACACTTAGGGCCCTATTATACACCCAGCGCAATGCGGCGCAAGGCGCAACGCAAATGTTTGCTAGTTTCAGCTATAGGCGCAAGAGTTGTTCTGACGTTTTGCACCACACTGTTTAAATAGCAAATGCATTCGCGCTCCTATGTGCGCCCATAGGTGTTCTGGTCTAAAAAAGGAGGCGTGTCGAGGCGCATTGCTGGCGCGTTGCTATTTTGAGGAACTATAATAGACCGCACAATAGACCAGATCAAAGCAGGTCTATACTCTTTACACAAGTCCAGAAAAGGTGGGATCCAGGTAAACAGTTCTCATTGGTTACAGCAAAAATAGACAATTCTAAATGCGAGCGTTGTTGAAGTATTGTATCTAGCTCCAGATATGGATGGCTTAAATGTGTGTGTCAAGGAAGAACTGTATCTAACTCCAGAAATGGATGGCGACATGGTTCCTGGGGGTTAGGCCGACCCTAAGTTATTAAGAGCTGATCTCCGACCAGTAAAAAGCTAAACCAGGGACACAATAGATGCAAGAGACAATCTGTTGTGGAAACTCACAGGTTGTTTCTTGTACGTTCAGCTGTTTTATCAAACTGGTTCTATCAACATTCGGCTACAATATCCACACTACACACAGTGTCGGGAGATGCAGTGGCGCAGTAAGTAGTGCTTTCGTCTCACAGCAGGAATGTCGCTGGTTCGAACCTCGGCTCAGTTGGCGTTTCTGAGTGGAGTTTGCATGTTCTCCCTGCGTTTGCGTGGGTTTCCTCCGGGTGCTCCAGTTTCCCCAACAGTTCAAAGACATGTGGTACAGGTGAATTGGGTAGGCTAAATTGTCCGTAGTGTGTGTGTGTGCGTAGATGTTTCCCAGAGATGGGTTGTGGCTGGAAGGGCATCTGCTGGGTAAAAACGTGCTGGATAAGTTGGCGGTTCATTCCGCTGTGGCGACCCCGGATTAATAAAAGGGCTAAGCCGACATGAAAATGAATGAATGAATGACACAGTGTCTATCTACATACAAAAGGAATTACTTTAATAAGAATTGACAATCAAAACAGATAATTACTGAAGACAATATCATGACAAATAGAACTGGTGTGTTTCCTCTCCTCTGCATCCAGAGGGACAGAGGGAGAGAGAGAGATCTCCATAACCTATGACCTGGTTTTTGTGTGTCTCCTGAAAACAAAGTTAAAATAGACAGGCAAAGAGAGGAGCAGGGACACTGAACATTCTTCCATGAAGCAGTGTTTTAGTTATTCATTGATTCTGAAGTATTTAAAAGTTAAATAATCAAATAATTATATGTAATAATAGTAATGAGAAACAGGATGTTGAGAAAAAGAATAATCGTTGATTCACGTTGAGATGGATTTGAAGGTAGAAATCCGACTCCTTCACCATGCTGATGAACACTTAATCAGAGAAGATGTATTATGTTTTAATAAAATGATCCCAAAGTCATATAATTGAAAGAAAAATAACGACATGAACGGATAAATCATTTATAATAAATATTGAAATGTCCGATAAAGACAACAGAGCTGTCATTTTAGACCGTTTCTTCAGTCTAAAACTGTGGCTTTGGGGTCTCTGAATCATTTAGGCGTTTGATTCAGTTAATCAGCCATGAAATCTGAATACTGATGTCCATTCAGACCACAGTCAGGGGTGAAATAATACATTAGTTACCGCTCAGCGCCAGCGATCTATTTATAACGCATTTACCCAAATGTCACAAACGCCCGAGCATTCCAGCATGCAGCTGAACACGCTGAATACTCACACACATGAAGCCTTCAGAAAGACGCTGCAGTGGATTCTCAATGGAGGAATCCTCAGTTTATAGCAAATGAATGCTACAGAGACAGAGATTGAGGACAAGAGAGACATTTTATTATCTAATCAATACAGACGCGCTTCCTAAATGAAGTCCAATCATATTCATAACTTATACATCTGCTATAATGGCTCACTCAATATGCTTTAATGCTTTTTGCAATTGAATCATGAGTTATTTACCGGATAATTAGCAATGTGAAATATTAATGGAAGCTTTTTGAAGCTCTGGGCGTTCCTTGTCATTGGTTCTCTGAAAATTGACTTTGCCGTTATTTCTGACATATGTAAATACTTGAATAACGGAACAAGAAGAAATGATCATGCAACAGTTTCCCATGCTTGGTTTCAGATGTCCCCATATATCACTATTGGTTCATGAAAGTATGTATTCATAAATTTAACACACACAAAAGAAGTGCACTAATCGGCCACTTTATTAGGTACAGCTACGAGTATCGGGTTTGACCCCGTTTTTTCTTCTCTGACATCTACAAGGCGTTTGCGCCCACAGAACTGCCCCTCAATGGATATTTTCTCTTTTTCAAGCCACTTTCTGTAAACCCTAAAGATGGTTGTGCATGAAAAACCCAGTGGATCAGCAGTTTCTGAAATACTCAGACCAGCCCGTCTGGCACCAACAACCACGTTCAAAGTCACTCGAATCACCTTTCGTCCGCATTCTGAGGCTCAGTTTGAACTGCAGCAGATCTTCTCGACTTTGTCTACATTTCTAAATGCGTTGCGTTGCTGCCATGTTGATTAGAAATTTGCATTAATGAGCAGTTGGACGTGTACCTAATAAAGTGGCCAGTTAGTGCATGTACACACGCTTAATGAATGACACCTTATAGTTTCTAACCCCAAAGGTCAAACTTTTGAAATCTCCTGACCTATCAATTATAATTGGCACTGAGGTCACTGGTAACCAAGAGCACTGGCCACAGTCAACACACATGTTCAAAGCTACATGCCTGCCAATTAAACCTGTGAGGAACAAGAACATGTTGCTTCTCCATCAGACATGTCCCTCTTTGTGCATCTCTCATTATCGCTGTTATCCATCTCCGGGGTCTAATTGTAGGATATAGGCACTTTTCTCGTACAGCCCTCTGAAGGAACAATCGGAGACACGTGCAGCTATGGTTGACCTTATAGAAAATACAGTTGAAGTCAGAATTATTCGCCCTCCTGTAAATTGTTTATATATATATATATATATATATATATATATATATATATATATATATATATATATATATATATATTTATTTATTTATTTATTTATTTATTTTTATTTTTATTTTTATTTTTTATTTTTACTTTTTTTTTATGTTTCCCAAATCATGTTGAACAGAGCAAGGAATTTTTCACAGTATTTCCTATGATATATTTTCTTTCGGAGAAAGTCTTATTTGTTTTATTCCGGCTAGAATGAACACAGTTAATTATTATTATTTTTTTATCATTTTAAGGTTAATATTATTAGACTACAAGCAATATTTGTTTTCCAACTGTCTACAGAAAAAAACACTTTTATACAATGATTTGCCTGTAATTACTCTATCTTGCCTAATTAATCTAGTTAAGCCTTTAAATGTTACTTTAAGCTGAATACTAGTGTATTGAAGAACATCTAGTCAAATATTATGTGCTGTCATCATGGCAAAGATTAAAGAAATCAGTTATTAGAAATGAGTTATTAAAATTATTATGGTTAGAAATGTGTGAAACCGGTGAAAAATATACAGGGGTGCTAATAATTCTGACTTCACTTGTAAATCTGAAGCATATCTGAAGGCTTCTCGTATGCTGACATGCATCATCCTTATAGCTCTGATTTCATTTTTACTCAGTCTAAAGTCCAAAATAAGTTATGTAGAATTATTATGAACGTTCCTCCAATGACACATTTAAAAAAGGAACATTATCGTCAAAGAAATTTTTTAAAAGTTGAGAAGAGGGTAAAGTTTTTTAAATTAGTGATGGTTTTTAAGATTTTAAAGAAAGCGGTCCCAAAATATTTTCTTAATTATTATGTTTTAGTCAGCGAGGTCCACAGTCATTCTACAAGAGCACGCAGCAGGGATATTTACCCATATAGATTCAAAAGTGAATCAGGTAGAAATTCTTTTTTGTGTACGAGCTCTGCTGCCCACTGTTTTTAAAGAGATTCAAATTGAAAGTGTTTTCAGGAGGGAAATTAAAGAGTGGTTGTTTTAAAGTTGAAGTTTTTTGTTGTGCCGAGTTGCTGAGCTGTTGATGTTTGCACTCCATTTATGATTTGCTCGTCCATTTTTTGAGAATATTGAGGACCACAATGGAAATAAGCCTGTGGCTTTTTTGTGTACTTTATCCTCGACAATTTTTTAAATATTTATGAATTAGTCTAACTGGACTTGTTTGTATATTTTTTTGGTAAAATTGTCAAATAAAATCAATCAATCAATCAATCATTCAACGCTACATGAACTGACTGTTTTGAGGATTGCATAGGAGTGGCAACAGCATCTGTAATGCAACGGAAGGAAGTCATGCTGTTTTTATATTTATTTCGGTGCTTTCAGTGGCTAAATAGACTGATTTCACGCAGCCGCCATTTTTAAAAGCGAAATCGAAGCTGCGGCGGGAAGAAACCCGGAAGTATCGCTTGAAGTTATTGCTTGGAGAAAGTGACCACGTTTCGGTTGACCCGAAGGTCCATTCTAAATGAATGGTGAAAATTAAAGGGATATCAGACCTCATTTTCAGCTAAGTTAAGGGAAACGGCACTAGTTAGCTAAAGTTTTTTGTCCCAAACCCACGTTTTAGATGCCATTTATCAAGCTCAAGTTAATGGGCTGATTCTTTCACTATATTAGACCTGTCATGATTCTGAATTTCGGTGCTGAAACAAAAAAAAAGTAAACGTTAATTTCCCTTCAACATTTAAGGCACTGTTGATGGTGTTCATAAACAGTGCTGATTTATCTATAGCCCCTTTCACACAGTGATACCGGTGAATATCCGGAAAATTTACGGAATGACTTTACCGGTATATACAAAAAAGCGCTGTTCACACAGGCGAGGACGTTACGGAATTTTTCCGGAAAAGAGCATTCACACATCCATTCCAAAATACCGGTAAATTCTGACATCATTCACCACAAATGAGCTTTAAACGGCTGCGCTTATTTGTAAACATTTGACTAAATTACAAACTCTTTTGATGATCAATATTGTAAACAACTTTCACAGGATCATATTCGCATGTCGAGATGTTCATAATATGTGCGTGTGCTGGCGCTCACAGGCTGTTTCAGGGGAACACGCAAAGCTTGAAGGTAAACAAACAACGGCTTATCATAAGCATTTTATCGATGATTATTTGCACAGTTGGCATTAAGAAGAAAATATAAACATTATCTGACTAACTTCTAGCAGCTAAATGTGTCTGGAAAAATATTCAAAGGCTTTTATTCTCACAAACCGCGCGGACGTAAATGCGTCTGACTGTTGTGATTGGCTAAAGCAGAAGTCTTACGTCAACACGTTCTAGACGTGCACGCGCTTATTACGGTAATCTTCCTTCTGCGTTCACACAGCGCAGCATTCCGGCAAATTGCCAGTAATGTTACAACTTCTCTTTACGGAAAATACCCAGAACGAATTTACCGGTATTTTCAAAAAGGACCTGTTCACACATACAACCTTTCCGGAAAATTGCCGGTAATTTTCCGGAAAGGTCTGTATGTGTGAAAGGGGCTATTGTGTTCATGTGCTCAACAGAAATGACTGTGATTGGCTGAGAAGGTCATCAGTTCATCCACCGCTGTTTACCGAGTGCAAACACAGACGAGCGATCGGCTTAATGACTCAACTGATCTTCAAGGCTGCTTCGTGCTCCGGTGTCCTTGTATCTGTGGTTGCACTGGGTGAAGAGCGGTGAACTGATGACCTTCACAGCCAATCACAGTCATTTCTGTTGAGCACTGCTGAAGACTATGGAAAATCAGCGGTTTAAGAATTTGCTCCGTGGCGCTTGAATGCGGGAAATGGACATTTTTAAAACTTCAGTACCGGTACATTATTACAGACAACATGAGGATGTGCTACAGAGGATTGCATTGTTTTATTACTCACTGGGTTACATAGGCTGAAGCAGGGAAGTGACCCCACGTGTTTACCTGCTGCCATGAACTGAAACCTAGGAGGACACTTAAGCGTATTACCCTTAAAGAGATTGTGATATTGTTTGATGCCTAAATTGCTTTTAATTGTTTAAATTAAACTGAACTGAATGATATTAAAGTGATGTTTACACCATTTTTGCATTTTGAAATTGCGCCAAGAGCGGGAGGTTTGTAGAACCCACCCCCCCCAAACACCCCTTTGAATTTATTTTAAACAACCAGATGGATTTAAACAAACAGCTTAAATTTAAATGTTCAACGTATTACTATTTATTTTTTATTCAGCCCACATAAATTATTTTCCAACCACTTTAATAAAAAAAAAATAAAATTTTGTATATCCAATGAATATTTTTTTCAGTGCAGGTTTAGACATTCTGGTTATTATTGCAGTTATTTTCCATGCTGATTTATTAGCACTACTGTTTTAAAAACCTGGAGGTACAGCTGTAGTTCAGCAGATGTTTCGATGAAACTCATGTTCTCGAAATAGAGATGCTTCCCGTGCATTAGATACGACCCTGCTGTGAGCGACATTTACATTTAATCATCTGACAGATGCTTTTGCTTCATTATGTGATTTATAAATGAGGAACATCACAATCGCTTTATCAAAAAAGCTAACAAATTCTGCAGCATCCCAGTGCTGGAGTACAATGGATATTCTGAAATAAATGAGAAAAGAATGTATAGTTGCATAAATTAATTTGACAGTATGTTCAATAAGAATAAACATTACAAAAAATGCTTTGGAAATAAATCCAATGTAAATAATGCGCAAAAATGTTGGTGTAATGTTGGTTATGTATGTGAATTTAATAACAACTAATTGCAAACCACTAGAAAGTTCTCTGGATTTACTCATTATGTTTGTATTGTTCTGCAAATTACTGATTACATTTCTGCTAAACCCTACTGAAAAATCCAGCTTAAACCAGCCTAGGCTGGTTGGCTGGTTGGCTGGTTTTAGCTGGTTGACCAGGCTGGTTTTAGAGGGGGTTTGGCGATTTTCAGGCTGGTTTTCAGCCATTTCCAGCCTGGTTTTAGCTGGTCTGGCTGGAAAATGACCAGCTAAATCCAGCAAAAGCCAGCTTGACCAGCCTGGTTTAAGCTGGACATAGCTGGTTTTGGCTGGGCTCCCACCCTGGCTAGGCTGGTCAAGCTGGTTTTAGCTGGTCATCTCCCAGCCTGACCAGCTAAGACCAGGCTGGAAATGGCTGGAAACAAGCCTGGAAGTGGCCAAAACCCCTCTAAAACCAGCCTGGTCGACCAGCTAAAACCAGCCAACTAGCCTAGGCTGGTTTAAGCTGTTTTTTTTTTTTGTAGGGAATTTAAAACTGAAATGTTTTCATTTACAACACCGAAAACATGTGACAAAATATTAGACACGTGATGTAATAATGACAATAAAACAGTATGTTATCATAAACGCTTGAAGATACATCATATTACTCAGGATATTGTGCTACAAGTCATGGTCTTTAGCTTCCTTGGTAGAGCAACCAACTCCCATGTGGAAGGTTGCCGGTTCGATTACAGCTCGGAACGGGTTGGGTGGTGTAGGACCGGCGGGGTTGCATTGGGGCCGTGACCCGGGTGGGAGTGAGGTTTGGGGAGGTGAGTGTAGCAGAGGTCAGCTAGCAAAGTGCTGTGCAGGAAAACCTCATTCCTCGGACCTCTAAAGGTGCGACAGACGCCAGAGGCTATAGTCTTTAGCCTCCTTGGAAGAGCAACCAACTACCATGCAGATGGTTGCCAGTTCGATCCCAGCTTAGAGCAGGTTGGGTGGTGTAGGATTGGCGAGGTTACACAATGGTAAATAAATCAGTTGTGATGCCAACTTTTTAATATTAACAGAAGCTTGCAACGGTTGTCCTGCCTCCGAACCTTTCTGATTAGTCTGCTGCATTTGGAACCTATACACTACCTGACACAATTTTTGTCGCCAATCCAAGTTTTTGGAACAACAAATAATAACTTGGCTTCTAGTTGATCATTTGGTACCAGAAGTTGCTTATGTGAATGTCAAGCTATTCTCTTATACACAAGTTTTCCCGCTTGAAAGGAAAACACATCATCAAGGGAGTTTTAACTGGATTCCACTCATCCATTAATTGCATCATAAATGCAGCAGAAAGGCAGGTAAAAAGTATAAAGGTGGAAAGTTGAAAGTAGAAAGGTGAAAAACCTTCAAAATAAACAAAAATACAAGATATGTAATTAAATTGCAAATAAACATATATATACAAACATTTGTGAATTTTGTCAGATTTTTTTTACACAGTATTTTCAAATATTATACTGAATTAACATTTGTTAAAGCACAATCAACAGTACAGTTTAATATACTGAACTTAAATATTTAGTTTTAAGACATATGAATGAAATGTGATTAATTGTGCTACTGCAGCAATCAGCTTATGTGCACATGATCCGCTCATGCATGCATATGAATCACGGAGGAAAATTAACATCTTAACGTCACTCAGATAGCACTCAAATGATGATTAAAATAACCAAAACTATACATTTCTGCTTCATAACATCTTCTAGTTTGCAAATAACTATTTGTATCTTGAAATAATTCAGCAGCGGGCATATAAGCACTGTAGGAGCAACTTTTTCCTCTGTGCCGAACTTGAACTTGAACAACACAGATGCTGCTTCACGGTTGATTTGCCCTCAAATACTGACATGACAGCCACGATTTTGGCGGAGATTCGGCTTTGGCGGAGGTTTCGTTTTGGCGGAGATTCTGTTCTGGTTAAGTTTCAGTTTCTTTTTTTTCCTTACGTGAATGCCGAACTACTGCATGTCCTTCCGCCTCTCCCTCCAACTGGCGGATGGGTTTTTTTTCTCCTTCTATATTAGTTTGACTTGACAGTGAAAGGCAAAGGCCTCTAGATTACGCTTATTTTACCATAATAAAATATGTTTAATAAAATATTGATATAAAAAATTACCATAATACAACATTGAATGATTTCATGAGGACAGTAAGGTCTGACTTTGCTTAGACAAAAGTCTTGTCACTTAACAGAAATAATGTCCAGTATAGAATATAAAGTCCTGCTTTAGTGGAAACAGAATGAATATTGTGTCTGACTCCATCATGAGCTTGGAGGACTGCATCTATACATCTCTGCAATGACTCAAATCACTGATTAATAAAGTCATTTGGAATGGCAAAGAAAGCGTTCCTGCAGGACCCCCAGAGTTCATCAAGATCCTTTGGATTCATCTTCAATTCTCCATCTTACCCCAGACATGCTCAATAATGTTCATGTCTGGTGACTGGGCTGGCCAATCCTAGAGCACCTTGACCTTCTTTTGCTATTTGCCCTCTCTTGTGGTTTGTAATTTAATGTCTTGATACCTCAGGATCCATACTGAATGTTACTCCAAACCATGACTTTTCCTTAACCAAACTTGACTGATTTCTCTAAGAATCTTGGGTCCATGTGAGTTCCAATATGTCTTCTGCTGTATTTGTGATGATTGCAGCTCATCAGATGATTTATCAGTAAAATGTATCTGCCACTTTTCAAAATTATCAACTAGAAGTAACGTTATTATCTCTTAGCCTAAGATTAATGACAAGACTTTTGTCAGGTAGTGTAGTGATGAGCTGCGTTGCTTTGGAAAGTCTATCTTTCAACAGGAAACGGCGCCCCAAAAAAAAAACAACAAAAAAAAAAACAGTAGTGGTTAAAAACGTCCATCAAGCATGTGTTTACATTGAAAAATAATAGAAAAGTAGTGTGTTGGAAAGGAAAATTCATTATGTGAACGGCCCCCAAGAACACAAATAGAGAAACAGCTAATGTGTTCATGTGCTAGACAAGGTTCTTGGCCCCCTGCGTTGATGGTTCCACCGTTTTTGGAAGGCATATCATAATAACTATGTTTTCATAGAGCTGATTCTGCTGGAGTATTTTGCTACAGGCCACCGCAGAGAAGCAATCAGACCCAGACAGCATGTCTGAACTTCTGGCGGCTTCAGAAATGGCAATAAAATTGAGATTGTTCATAGACAGAGCAAAGTTTGGGAAGACAGAAAGACTCCGCAAGCAAATTAGGACCATTCTGCGATGACAGTAGAATAAAATCAAATCACCAATGCAAGAGCTTCACCGTGATTCTGCATTTACCCAACCCATCCATACATAATGAATGCATTTTTTATAGTTTACGTGAAGAGGAATCATCCCTGTTGACTTCTATACAACATATAAATTAACCATGAGGCATAAATCTGATTCTCTCCATTAGGATGATGCTTGTCTAGACAATGTCTATAGGACTCCAGCATTTCAGGTGTTCTCAAACTCTTGGCATAACTCTTCTGTGCCCTCATGCCATAGCGCATATTAAAGCAGTTTGTACTGAATCAATCAAAGGTGACTCCATCTACAAACAGTCACTTAGTATTTTGCTGCAGTACAAGAAACGCAAAGAGGAAAAAAATGTAATTAATAACGTAAACAAATTCCTTCATTAGCACTTCTTTTTCATAATGATGCTAATTAAGCATGGTCCATTAACTATCATTAACAAAACAGCCACCGTCATCTACATATTTGTGGCACATTTGCAGTTTTTAAACATGATTTGATATTTGATATTTAGCTGTCGGTTTTTCACACTGATATGTTTTTGTTTGTTTTTATTCCCAAAGACCTGAGGCTGATGTGTTCATGAATAACACACTTTATATACTGTACAGAGGTGTGAAAAATGTTGGCCCCCTTACAGATTGCTTATTTTTTTGCATGCACTGTTGCCAAATTCAATTAGGGATGCACCGATATGGATTTTTTGGCCGAAATCGATAACTCTTCAGACTTGGAGGCCGGTAGCCGATATATATATATATATATATATATATATATATATATATATATATATATATATATATATATATATATATATATATATAATATATATATATATTTATATAGTTTGCTTTATTAATATAATCACCTTGCAATTTTTTTATTATATTGTAGCTTTTTTTTTGCTTTAAGTATAGACTATTCAGTTCATAAGAGCAGTTCAATCTTTTATGAAGTTTACTTTATAAAAATATAACATTTTGAAATATTTATAATTATTGCCATATATATATATATATATATATATATATATATATATATATATATATATATATATATATATATATATATATATATATATATATATATATACAGTTGAAGTCAGAATTATTAGCCCCCCTGAATTATTAGGGCCCCTGTTTATTTTTTCCCCAATTTCTGTTTAACAGAGGGAAGATTATTTCAGCACATTTCTAAGCATAATAGTTTTAATAACTTATTTCTAATAACTGATTTATTTTATCTTTGCCATGATGATAGTAAATAATATTTTACTAGATATTTTTCAATACGCTTCTATACAGCTTAAAGTGACATTTAAAGGCTTAACTGGGTTAATAAGGTGAACTCGGCAGGTTAGGATAATTAGGAAAGTTATTGTATAATGATGGTTTGTTCTGTAGATTATCGAGAAAAAAAATTTGCTTAAAGGGGCTAATAATTTTGTCCCAAAAATGGTTTTAAAAAAATTAATAACTGCCTTCATTGTAGCCGAAATAAAACAAATAAGCCTTTCTCTAGAAAAACAAATATTATCAGATATACTGTAAAAATTTCCTTGCTCTGTTAAAAATAATTTAGGAAATAATTAAAAAAGAAAAAAAATCAAAAGGGGGCTAATAATTCTGACTTTAACTGTATATGGCAATAATTATAAATATTTTTTTAAATGTTATATTTTTATAAAGCAAACTTCATAAAAGATTGAACTGCTCTTATGAAATGAATAGTCTATATTCAAAGCAAAAAAAAAGCTACATTATAATTTAAAAATTGCAAGGTGATTATAAACCTATATTTACGATAACACATAAATCAGCATGCCAAAAATAAATGATTTCCTTTTCTTCATAGCAAATGAACATGCAACTTGACTGTTGCATAAAAATAATACGTTAATTAACCAAATGGGATTTAATCAACAAGCAAGTTAAATATATTTTAATTCAAATGAAAATGAAAGAGTTAAGGACTGAAACCAGCACAAATGTTCTTGAATAAAACGTGTTACAGTGATGTACATATGTATAAATATGTCATGTCCGAAAAAGTCTTTTTTAGAGGTGTTTTAACAGTTCAGAGCCACCGTACAAGCGAAAACCTGAATACAGCTTGCATTACTTTAGAAAATGTGGCATAGATTCATTCTATTTGGCGTTTTAGATTCTTTTGAACACATGTAGCTGCTGCTCGTCAATCTGACAATGCTTCTATGTTCGTTCAGTTGTTTGAAAAATGTTTGATGCAAAGTTTATGGGCGCAGATTTGCCCTCTGAGTCAGATTTTGATACAAAACTTAACTTGAACTTGAACTTGAACTCACAAAAAAACACAGTGCATAATATAAAGACAGACTGTAGCGACAAGTTGAGAACCCCTATTCTGGATTCAGTGTCGGATGCACCTCTCCCCTGTGGTGCTGTGAAGGCTGTCAGATCAGTGTGTGTGTGTGTGTGTGTGTGTGTGTGTGTGTGTGTGTGTGTGTGTGTGTGTGTGTGTGTGCAGTGACAGCCCTCATGTGTGCTCGTCATAATCAATATGATTATTCCGAACTGAACTGAACAATCTTACATCAACAACACATGGCAAGCAACGCGTTGATAACAACAAATAATCATATTATATTACAAACAACCCAACAAGTTGTTTAGCACGTGTGCATCTCTGCTGTTATGTTTACACATGTAATATTTTTTTTTTTTCCTGAGGTGATTTAAAGCAAAATACACAATGGCACTCTATCAAACATATCTACAATGATAAAGAAGAATATGGTTACTTACTAAGTTATTAATGCACAGCAATACCACATGAAGAAAGGAAAGACTTTGAAGGAATAAACAATGTGAGGAGAGCTCCATTGTAATGCACTCCATTGTAATGGACAAGTCTGAACAAGTTCCGCCCATGCGTGCTGTACAATTACTTAATTTATCGGCTTAAAGATATCGGCCAAATTAGACATTGGTTCAATAACGATAATCTTAAAAAATAGCATTTATTGGCCGATAACGGTATGGCTGCCGATATATGGTGCATCCCTATTTTCAATAAAAGTCGCTAAGCTCTGCCCAAAAAGTCGCTAAAAGTGACTAGATTACGTCATCTTTCAATTTGCATATTAGTGACGTCATCACATTCTACTGTTTCTGTTTGTTTATAAGCCTATGGCTAATATAGGGGTATTTACATTTGCACTATGCTTTAAATATGCATGTCAATGTAACTAAATGTATTGCTGTTTAAATACAATATCTCAGTATAGATGTGTAGTAAATTTGCAGTAGTCTCCCAGACAAGTTCCGAAATGGTCACTAAAATATTTGTGATTGTGAACAAGAATAATTGGTCAAATTAAATTGTTAAAATAAAGGAGAAGCAGATCGGTTCGACTGTACAATGGAAATACCTCACACTGCTGCCGGTGCCAAATCATTTGCCATATGTACGCAGAGGGGTGACGTGCTCATAGGCTGTAGGTGGGAGAGATTCTAGTACGAGGACTGGGCCACCTGTCAGTGCTCTGAGGTGGGGGGAGGGGCCAACGGCATCACCTGCAGATCATTTAAAAGAGTATGGACGGTATAGTACGGACACATGAGGGTCCATAAAAACCTCTAGTTACACAAAAAAAAGTTGCTAGATATGTCGCTAGTCACTTGTTTGAAAATGTGTCGCTAAGGGGGTCTAAAAAGTCATTAAATATAGCGACAAAGTTGCTAAGTTGCCAACACTGTTTGCATGTTCGTCATACTTTATCGTTTCAGATCATTAAACAAATTTAAATATTAGTCAGAGATAACATAAGTCAACACATCATGAGGAAGTTAAATTACATTCTTTTATTATTAAGCTAAATCAACATATAAACTGCATAACCCTGTATGAATAAAATCTAATAAATGGTTGGGCCACTGTTAGCAGCAACAACTGCAATCAAGTATTTTCCATAGCTTACAATGAGTCTGTTACACCTCTGTCGGGGAATTTTCGCCCACTCATCTTTGCAGAATTGTTGTAATTGAGCCACATTGGAGGGTTTTCAAGCATGAACCGAATTTTTAAGGGCATGTCACAACATCTCAATAGGATTAAGGTCAGGACTTTGACTAGGCCACTCCAAGTTAAAGCTCTTTTTCACACCACTGTACTGTATGTCAATACATGTAATTCAAGGCAACAATAAAGAACTAAATTATTAAAAACTAATGCAGTTTTTTGGACACATTTCAGCCAAAATCCACTGTTGTTTTAGTATAATTTAATTATATTTATTAATTAAAGTAGCCTTCATTTTGTAATATATATATATTTCATATGTGAAACAAATTCAATTAATTATACATTATTTTAATGGCAGCTAACCTACAGTACAGTATGTATAATATTAAGAAAAAGAAAAGGGTTTTAGGCAGAAGGTTCACTGCACGTGAAGGGTAAGGTTTTATTTATAGCCTAGACAGTGCAAATGATTGCAGTTCACTTTTTTTTTTTTATCAGAGAAGTGCAAAAACAAAAAAGTGTTTCCTTGAACACGGAAAACATTTGTATTGGCCTTGATGATTTTGAAATTCAAATGGCACTTTAACATACAGGCTTTTTGTTTTGTTATTTTTGTAAAACACATCCCTTTCATGCCAGCAGTCAATTTTGAGGGCTTTGATAGTTTATTTTAGAACTCTGTTGTTCAGAGAATCTGTGTTTCAAGAAACAATAGCAATGCTGAAAACAATATGATATGATTTATCTGAAATGAGTTTATATGTGATGATCTTACATGAGTTGCCATTTTACATTAACAGTATCATTTCTAGTTTTTAAATCAATTAACAGTGCATTTTTAATGTGGAGAAATCCCTTTCCAATTTTTTACACTTATATTTTTAAGTAATTATGTAATGTATAAAAATAAAAATATATATTTTATTGTTTAATGATAATATTTCTTTCTTTCTCTTTCTCTCTTCGTTTATTTATTTATTTTATTATTTTTATCATTTTCTAAATATATATATATATATATATATATATATATATATATATATATATATATATATATATATATATATATATATATATTTATTTTTATTATGCATTGACACTCTTTTACGAAAACATATACTTCACCTACAAAAGAAATTGTTTATACAGACCACACTTTGAAGTAATATTTATGCATAAATAATAAATGGAAATGAATGAATGAATGAATGAATAAATAAATAAATAAATAAAGCAGCTTATTTTGTCTCTCATAAGCAGTGTGACAATCGTGAGTTTATTTTCCTCAAAAGTTTAAGTTGGCAAAAACTCTGTAAATCAATTTGGGGGATATCCAATTACCAATAGGGAGAGTCTGGGGCGTGGCTACTGTAATGTAGTAATATATTCACCCACCGGCCACTTTATTAGGTACACCGTACCAGTATCAGGTCGGACCCACTTTTGCCTTCAGAACTGCCTTAATCCTTCGTGGTAGAGAACAACCATGCCACGTTCAAACTCACTTAAACTTAAACTGCAGCAGATCGTCTTGACCATGTCTACATGGTTGCTGTCATGTGATTGGCTGATTAGTAATTTACGTTTACAGCCGGTTGGACAGGTGTACCTGATAGAGTGGCCAGTGAGTGTATTAATCAACAATCAAAAATAAATCTAATTACTTTTTCATTATCAAAGCAATGACGTGCGCATTTGTATCACATTCCAAAGAGTTCATTCATCAGCACCACAATACATTCATTCATTTTCTGTTCTGCTTAGTCCCTTTATTAATCCGGGGTTGCCACAGCGGAATGAACAGCCAACTAATCCAGTATATGTTTTACGTCCTTCCAATCGGAACACATCACTGGGAAACACCCATACACTCTCATTCACACATATACGCATATACCACCTATACCACATGTCTTTGGACTGTGGGGGAAACCAGAGAAACCCACTTCAACTCTGGGAGAACATGCAAACTCCAAACAGAAATGCCAACTGGCCCAGCCGGGGCTCGAACCAGCAACCTTCTTGCTTTGAGGGGATCATGTTACCCACTGCACCACCATGCCGCCCAGCCCCACAATATAAAATTAATAATTTTCATGCTGACTGACTCAGATCCACATGGATTGGAAAATTTAAGAAAACAGAATCGTTCAGCCCAATAGTTGTAAAGCAACTTTAAAAAGATGCCTGTAAAAAATAAAATAAAATTCTTTGTCCCAGTCTAGCCTCTTGACTAGTCAACCATGACGATTAGGCATCACTTAATCACATCAATTCCTCTTCCGAAAGCCAATCTTCAGCAACTCACACACTAGGCTGCAATGCATATCACTATCTGTTTCTATTTCAGTCAGTGAGCAAGATGCAATTGGCACAGCTGTTCGGTAAACACTTTCACCTCACAGCGTTTACTGTAGTACATATGTGCCAGGTATTATAATGCGTAAAGCGTGCCGTTCATTCATCAACATGTAAACACGATGAAGCACACGTTCTACTGATCTGAAAGAGCAAGACGCCACTGCCATCTTCTGTCTCGCAGTTTATTCAGGTCTCGCTCTCCTGATAGATCATACAGTCCGGAAGAGCAGCAGACTGAAACTTTAGCTCTGGAGACTCTGGGGGGAGAGAAAGAGAGAGAGAGAGAGAGGGGCTGCTTTATTGAGCAACATCTCTCTCGCTCTTTCTCTCTGGAGCTCAAACAATAGCCGTAAACAGAAGCCGTATTCACCGCTGCAGGGTCAGCCTGGCCTATTAAAACTAACATCTGGGGAACAGCGGATCTCACAGCCTTCCAATAAGTCCAGAGGAAGTGATGCTGGTTTTTCCTGTGCAGCAGAGAAGCGCTT
The DNA here is from genome assembly GCF_052040795.2 of Danio rerio. Lineage (NCBI taxonomy): Eukaryota > Metazoa > Chordata > Actinopteri > Cypriniformes > Danionidae > Danio > Danio rerio. The sequence goes on along the minus strand of NC_141038.1, from coordinate 5,165,219 downwards.
GTGTGCATCTCCGCTCGTAATCAGACTCTATGCAAGCCAACGCTGGCCTACATACTGATGCATCACAGCGCTTGTTTGCATACATTATGTTAACAGAGAGAGAGAAAGAGTGTGTGTGTGTGTGTGTGTATGCATATGTGTGAGTGTGTTCATAAATGTGTGTGTGTACATGTGTCTCTGTGTGCATGAGTGTGTTTGTGTGTGTGTGTGTGTGTGTGTGTGTGTGTGTGTGTGTGTGTGGATGTGTGTGTGTTTGTATGTATGCAAGAGTGTGTGTTTATCTCTCTGTATGTGTATGTGTGGATGCGTGTGCATTTGTGTGTGAGCGCGCATGTGCCTGATAGTGTTTTTGTGTGTTCATGTGTGTGTGTGTGTGTGTGTGTGCGTGCGTGCAGCTGTGTGTGCATGAGAGTGTGTTTGTGTATGTGTGAGTCTCCGCAATACTGTGTATGCATGAATGTGTGGCTGTATGCAAGATTTTGTGTGTGTGTGTGTGTGTGTGTGTGTGTGTGTGTGTGTGTCTATGCGTGAGTGTGTGTGTAAATGTGTGTGTCTCTCTCTGTATGTGTGTGTGTGTTTGTGCGCGTGCATGAGTGTGCGCATGTGTATCTGTGCATGTGCATAAGTATGTGTGCGGCAGTGTGTGTGTGTGACCATGTGCGCGTGTGTCTCTGTGTATGTGTGTGCGCATATGCGTGAGCTTGTGTGCATGCCTGTGCATGTGTGCATGTGCATGAGTGTGTCTGTGTGTTAAGTCTGTGTGTGTGCATGCATGAGTGTGTGTTTCTCTATGTGTGTGTGCATTTGTCTATTTGTGTGTGTGGTCATGTGCATGTATGTGTGTGCGCGTGTGCATGTGCATCAATGTGTGGCTCTTTGTATGTGTGTGTGTGCTTAAGAGTGTCTTTGTGTGTGTCTGTCTCTCACTGCATCTGGACTTGTGGCTGTGAGTTGTGGGTCAGATGGAGATGCAGAATCTCCCTCAGATGTCCTGGGAGAATGTTGTGTTCGCTTGTAAACGGGTTTGACTGCAGCTTCTGCACTGCGGGCGTCCCCATCACACACACCACACACCACGAGGATGAGGAAAACAGGAGGACAAGCAAAAACAGACTGATGAGATGTGAAAAGAAAACAGATGAAAGAAGAAGAAAACAAGACTAGAAGAATAAATTAAAAGAGAAAAAAAGTAAAATGAAAGAGTAGAAAAAAAAGAAAAAGGATAGAAAATTGAAAGAAGATGGATATTAGTAAAAAATGGAAAGCCAAAATATAACAAAATAAATAGAAAAGAGAGAGGGGAGAGAAGTGGAGAGAAAGGAAGAGAGGAGGAAAAGAAAAGAGACAAGACAAGAAGAAAACATAGACAAGAAGAGACTAGATAAAATAAAATGAGAAGAGACTAGATGAGATGAGCAGAGAAGAGGGGACAAGACAAGCAGAGAAGAGATGAGAAAAGTAGTGTCGAGACGAAAAAAGAGAAGGGACGAGCAGCGAAGAGAAGAAATGAGAAGAGACGAGCAGAGCAGAGAAGAAATGAGAAGAGACGAGCAGACAAGAAATGAGAAGAGACGAGCAGAGAAGAAATGAGAAGAGACGAGCAGAGAAGAAATGAGAAGAGACGAGCAGAGAAGAAATGAGAAGAGACGAGCAGAGAAGAAATGAGAAGAGACGAGCAGAGAAGAGAATAGGTGAGACAAGCAGAGCAGAAAAGAGATGAGATGTGAAGAGACACAAGGAGATGAGCAGAGAAAAGTAGAGTGAAGACGAGATGAAAAAAAGGAGAAGAGTCGAGCATAGCAGAGACGAGACTAGATGAAATGAATAAAGAGAAGACATGAGACGAGACAAGACAAAAAAGAGGAGAAGAGACGAGCAGAGAAGAGACAAGAAGAGAAGAGATGAGATGAAAAAAGAAGAAAAAAGACGAGACTAGACGAGACGAGCAGAGCAGAAAAGAAGAAAAGAGACGAGAGGAGACAAGCAGAGTAGAAAAGAAGAAAAGAGATGAGAGAAGACAAGAAGAGTAGAAAAGAAGAAAAGAGACGAGAGGAGACAAGCAGAGTAGAAAAGAAGAAAAGAGACGAGAGGAGACAAGCAGAGTAGAAAAGAAGAAAAGAGACGAGAGGAGACAAGCAGAGTAGAAAAAAAGAAAAGAGTAGAGAGGAGACAAGCAGAGTAGAAAAGAAGAAAAGAGACGAGAGGAGACAAGCAGAGTAGAAAAAAAGAAAAGAGACGAGAGGAGACAAGAAGAGTAGAAAAGAAGAAAAGAGACGAGAGGAGACAAGAAGAGTAGAAAAGAAGAAAAGAGACGAGAGGAGACAAGAAGAGTAGAAAAGAAGAAAAGAGACGAGAGAAGACAAGAAGAGTAGAAAAGAAGAAAAGAGACGAGAGAAGACAAGAAGAGTAGAAAAGAAGAAAAGAGACGAGAGGAGACAAGAAGAGTAGAAAAGAAGAAAAGAGACGAGAGGAGACAAGAAGAGTAGAAAAGAAGAAAAGAGACGAGAGAAGACAAGAAGAGTAGAAAAGAAGAAAAGAGACGAGAGAAGACAAGAAGAGTAGAAAAGAAGAAAAGAGACGAGAGGAGACAAGAAGAGTAGAAAAGAAGAAAAGAGACGAGAGAAGACAAGAAGAGTAGAAAAGAAGAAAAGAGACGAGAGAAGACAAGAAGAGTAGAAAAGAAGAAAAGAGACGAGAGAAGACAAGAAGAGTAGAAAAGAAGAAAAGAGACGAGAGAAGACAAGAAGAGTAGAAAAGAAGAAAAGAGACGAGAGAAGACAAGCAGAGTAGAAAAGAAGAAAAGAGACGAGACTAGACGAGACAAGAAGAGTAGAAAAGAAGAAAAGAGACGAGACGAGACGAGACAAGCAGAGTAGAAAAGAAGAAAAGAGACGAGAGGAGACAAGAAGAGTAAAAAAGAAGAAAAGAGACGAGACGAGAGGAGACAAGCAGAGTAGAAAAGAAGAAAAGAGACGAGACGAGAGGAGACAAGAAGAGTAGAAAAGAAGAAAAGAGACCAGAGGAGACAAGAAGAGTAGAAAAGAAGAAAAGGGGTGAGATGAGACCAGATAAAAAAAAGGAGAAGAGACGGGACAAGACAAAAAAGAGAAGACAAGAAATGAGACAAGCAGAGAAGAAATGAGACAAGATGACACTAGATGAAAAAAGAGAAGAGACAAGATGAGCAGACAAGTAAAGAGACAAGCAGAGAAGAGACGAGATGAAAAAATAAGTAAAGAGACAAAACTAGACTAGACAAGCATAAAAAAGAAGAGACGAGACTAAATGAGACAAGTAGAGCAAAATAAAAAGACGAGACAAGAAGAGGGATGAGAAAAGACGAGACGAGACTAGATGAAAAATGAGATGATCAGAGAAGAGACAAGACAAGATGAGGCGAGATGAAAAAGAGGAGAAGAGAAGAGAAGAGATGGAAAAGAAAAAAAGATATGAGACTAGACAAGACAAGCACAGCAGAAAAGAGATAAAACTAGATGAAAAAGGAGAAGAGACGAGACAAGACAAAAATAGAGAAGACGAGAGACGAGCAGACGAGCAGAGAAGAAATGAGATTTAAAGAGAAGAAAATAGACGAGACAAGCAGAGCAGAAAAGAGATGAGACGAGAAGAGAGATGAGAAGAGACATGAGACAAGACGATAAAAGAGGAGAAGACAAGAGATGAGACAAGCAGAGAAAAGACGAGACAAGATGAGACGAGACAAAAAAAGAGGAAAAGGGCAGAGAAGAGACGAGATAAGATGAAAAAAGAAAAAAAGATACTAGACTAAATAAGACAAGCAGAGCGGAAAAGAAATAAGATGAGAAGAGAGATGAATAGAGACGAGATGAGACCAGATGAAAAAAGAGAAGAGACGAGATAGAGGAAAAGAGACGAGACTAGACGAGACCAGCAGAGCAGAACAGAGATGAGATGAGAAAAGAGACAAGCAGAGACGAAAAGAGACGAGATGAGATGAAAAAATGAGACAAGATGAAAAAGGAGAAGAGACAAGATAAGAGATGAGATAAGAAGAAACAAGACGAGACAAGACGAGACAAAAAAGTGGACAAGAGACAAGCAGAGAAGAGATGAGAAGAAATGATATGAGATGAAAAAAGAAGGGAAGAGACGAGATGAGCAGAGAAGAGACGAGACGAGAAGAAATGAGACGAGATGAAAAAAGAAGGGAAGAGACGAGCAGAGAAGAGACGATATTTTATAATATTATAATAATTTTATTATAAATTAAATAGAAAAGAATAGAACAAAACGTTAAAGGGTCAAAAATAAACATAAAATTTGAAAGAAAAAAAATGAGAACATAAAATTAGAAACATTAGAAAGGAATAGAACAACCTCTCGTGTACTAATATATAAAAATCTAAAAAGAAAAGAAAATGAAGAGAGGGATGTAAGAGAAGAGAAAATATAAAAAAGGAAGAGCAAAAAAACAGAAATGTAAAACTAAATAAATAGAAAGAAAAAAGAAAAAGTATATTAATAAATAAGGCAAAATTGGCAATTGCAAAAAAGGAAAGGAAAAAAGAAAACAAGAGAGTGAGGTAAGATATATAAAAGACAAAAACATTATTGAAAAAGGAAAAGCCTAGAAGACCAAATAAATAAAAAACAATAGAGAAGCAAAAGATAATAAAGAGTATGATAAAAAAGAGAAAAGAAAAGAAGAAAAAATAACAGTAAAAAAGGATGAGAACAGCAAGTATAGAAGAGAAAATGTTGGAAACAGCAATACAGACCTTACGGACACCCAGGCCAGAGGTGGCAATTAGATGCGTTAAAAAAGGCCAATAGAGACACTGTGTCAATTAAGGACCCCTGTGGGACCCCAGAAGAATATCGCTCCGTTTCCTCCCCGATAATAACTCTGTCTGAAGCCTGAATTAAAAGATCCATCAGACAGATAACTCTATTAAAACTGTTATTAAATCATCAAAACTATTTTTTCAACACCCCTGCCCCATTCACTGACAGAGGAGCTTTAATTGAACCAACAGAGAGAGAGGGAGAGATGGTTTTACATGAGTGACAGCTAAATTACTCCCCTCTTCATGTTGGAGCATGAATCGCTTTAGACATGCCAGTTATTAAGCTCCAGTCCCATTTACAACCAAATTATGAAGAAGAGTTTTGTAATTTATTAGGGAGTTTCCTACAAAGTCCCTGGAAACCTACGTGAGAATATGAAACCACTGTCCTGTGGTGCTTTTGAAGACTCAATCTCTGCTCAAACGGGCTCCATTATCTGCTAATGCCGCGCTTCCAATGATCAGACTGTGCACAGTAAAAAAAATATTGCTGCATAATTTTTGTTGTATCAAATGAGGGCGAAACAGTGGCTCAGTGGTTAGCACTGTCGCCTCACAGCAAGAAGGTTGCTGGTTCGAGTCCCGGCTGGATCAGTTGGCGTTTATGTGTGGAGTTTGCATGTTCTCCCCATGTTGGTGTGGGTTTCCTTTGAGTGCTCCGGTTTTCCCCAAAGTCCAAACGCATGAGGGATAAGTGAATTGAATAAACTAAATTGGCTGTAGTGTATGAGTGAATGAGTGTGTATGGGTGTTTCCCAGTACTGGGCTGCAGCTGTAAGGGCATCCGCTACGTAAAACATATGCTGGATAAGATGGCGGTTCATTCCACTGTGGCGACCTCTGATGAATAAAGTGACTAAGCCGGAGGAAAATGAATGAATGAATGAATCAAGTTTTCTCATCATCTCAATTTACATCAATTAAATTGACTGAAATTATTAGGTTAAACTTTAAACAACTTAAAAAATGTGGTTGATGTCTGATTAACGTCTTAAAATAAGTTAAAACAGCATAAAATATTTGATGTCTTGAATTCTTGTTATTAAATATTTTACAGTGTGTTTAATGGGATGGCTTTTTTTCAATGGTTTTAGTCCAGTTTATGATATTAATTTTTCACACTTTATGATGGCCCTTCACAGGAGGATGATCCTATTTCATGGTCAGTAGCATCTAGAAGATTGAAAAACCGAATATAATGTATGAATAAAAACAAAGAAGCCAATATTTTAACAAACTACCCTATAAAAAGTTCTTTTTGAAGATTAGTGATGGGAAGTTCGGATGATTTTACTGACTCGGATCGAGATGAACGAATCTTTTTTCGAGTCATTTCGTTCATTTGGTTCAATTTGCAAAAATATTATTAAGAAGTTACAAATGGCTTCCAACCACATCTACAACGAGCCCAAAAGGTTGATCACACGACAAATAAGTCATAAGTACAATACTATAAGAAGAAGAAAATAATAATTCAATGTTTACCTGCTCTTTTGTCTATGAAGGTATTGTTGTGTCTTTGCTCAGCTCACCTCTTCAGGTCTTTAAATGTCGGTGGTTCGTTCACGTTACACTGATAGTCACATATAATCTTAATCAATGTACAGAGTCTGAGCCGATAGGAGTCATGATAATCAGTTCACCGTTCAAGTCTTCTGGTTCTTGAGTCGTTCTTTCATCACGTGAGAGAATGACTCAAACCCGAGGACTCGAGAGATGAACGGTTCAATTCTCTTTCCGGCTCTAAACGCATATGATTGGCCTGTGAGGAACGAATGACTCAGACCCGATAGAGGATTCAAGAGATGAATGGTTCAATTCTTTTTCTGGGTCTAAACGCATATGATTGACCCATGAGGAACGAATGACTCAGACCCGATAGAGGACTCGAGAGGTGAACGGTTCAATTCTTTTTCCGGCTCTAAACGCATATGATTGGCCTGTGAGGAACGAATGACTCAGACCCGATAGAGGACTCGAGAGGTGAACGGTTCAATTCTTTTTCTGGGTCTAAGCGCATATGTTTGGCTTCTGCCTTTTCGCAATGAACGACTCAAAAGACTTGAATAAACAATACCACCTGCACAAATGTGCGAATCACTCACTGAGAGGACTCTTAGTTCCTGAGTCATATTGAAGATTGGTTCAAAATGAACGAATCGTTCATGAACGACCCATCACTACTAAAGATGTCATCAAGTTATCTAAGAAACTCTTATATAGCAGTTTGTACACTTCATTATTATTATTGTTATTATTACTTTTGTTTTCAATACTACGTTTTGTTAATTTGTGATTGGGTTAGTAGAGAGGGGGTGCCATTTTTCTTTTTGTAACAGTTTTCTACTGTTTAAGTTAGTTAAGCAGTGAGAGTATTTTTGATGTGTTCTGATTTTCATTGATGGATTATTTAGTTCTTCCGTTTCTACACTGTAAAAAATGGCCGTGATTTCAACGGTAAAAAACTGTAAAACTGCTACAGTACAAATCCGTAATCTGGTTAATGGTATGTTTCCCTAATATATACGGCGAATAACCGTAAATTGACTTTCCCACAATTCCCTGCATGGCACATAACTTTTTATGCATTTGTTTGACATTAATATGGATCTTTTTAGTTGTTTCCCCATCAGTTAGGTACATTAGAGATTTATGTTACATCTAATGTTGATAAACAATGTTTATTTCATGACTTTAATTTTATGCGTGTTAGCATACTGGTGTTTAGTAGCTGTGTGGATGACACTGAGCACCTTCTTTATGCTGATACTCTTTTCTGCTTATGGGAAAAGTTGATTGTGATGAGCATTGGCTCTTTATGTAACTTCCTCATCACCACCTGCATGTGGGTGTGCTAACGTGTCTAACTGTGTAACAAAAGATGTGTAGATGTTGATCATTCAAAATACAGACATATTACCTCTATAAATTAATAAAATGCGGTAATTTACTGTAAAAATAAAAAAAATTACTTTTATGGTTTGTACCGTGTTTTTAACGGTAAAGTACTGGCAACCACAGCTGCCGTTTTTTTACCGTAAATTTTACGGATTTATTTTTTACAGTATCAGTTAGAGAACTTTTGTTTGTTGTTTTGGCTTGAACTTCCTCCTGAAGCTTTATTTTAACCCTTCCTTAATCACTGAATACATTTTTTGTTAATCTTCATTCAAGTTGCATTTTTCTTTCTTTAAACTTTTGGGAGGTTGCTCATGCGACCTCATCGCTGACACACACACACACACAAAACTCCACTAACACTCTATTGCGAACCTGTGTTCCCCTAGACAGTTTAGAGAGCGCAACAATTATTAGTAGGTGCAGTAGAAGGTGCTGTCACCTCACAGCAAGAAGGTTGCTGGTTCAAGCCTCGGCTGGGTCAGTTGGCATTTCTGTGTGGAGTTTGCATGTTCTCACTGCGTTCGCATGGGTTTTTTCCTCCAGGTGCTCCGGTTTTCCCCACAGTCCAAAGACATGCGGTACAGGTGAATTGTGTTGGCTAAATTGTCCGAAATGTATGATCGTGAATGAGAGTGTATGGATGTTTCCCTGAGATGGATTGCGGCTGGAAGGGCATCCGCTGCTTAAAAAAGTGCTGGATAAGTTGAAGGTTCATTCCGCTGTGGCGACCCCGGATTAATAAAGGGACTAAACCGACAAGAAAATGAATGAATAAATGAATGAATGAATTATTATTATTATTATTATTATTATTATTATCTTTAAATGCAATGGCTATGCTGTATGCTGCCCCATAGAGATGCCAGTAAATATCTGAAGTTAAATAATGGCAGGTCAGAGGTCAGCGCATTAGCATTGTTATTGTCTTGAGGTGTTAATTGCTCTATTTCGTTAGCCTTCTGATCACGTCAGGACAGAGAAGCACCTCGTCAAACACAGACTCCGAAAGAGCGCATGATTACGCTAATGCATACTATACCGCTTATACTCCACGTATTGATGTATTTACATAGCAATTAAAATTAGCATCAGGGCCATGCAAGGCATACAAAGAAAAGCAGCCATCAGATGTCATTGTCAGTTGTGGCGTGCATAAAAACGCCATAATTAAAGGTGTTTTTATTTTGCGGCTACTTTTTAAACAGGGCCGCAAATAATAGGGTGCACCACACGTTCAGTTTGATTTGGCTGATTAGTGTTTGTAACTTTTTAAGCAACTGAATCAGGATCTGAATCTCTAGTTGTTATTCTGGTGTTGACTTTTTAATACATTTAGGCACTGGCTACTATTGCATTCAGACTTTATAGCCTGGGTAGTAAAGCAAGAGACCTCTGGAATGATCACTTTTTTTTTTTACTTTTCATCTGCTTACTGGATGCTTATTTGCTACTTATCCTGCTTTTTATAGGAATACTTTCCATATGTAATGGCAACCTAACCCTAGACACAATAAAAACATTGGCAAAACAGCTGATGGAGTATAGACTAACCTGTGAATTATTTAGACACACAATGGCAGCAAATGTTAAAAAAACATAAAGCTGACAGAAACAAAAACAGCTGATGAAGTATAAACTAACCTGTGCATTATTCAAACACAAGGTGGCGCCAAACAGTCAAAAATGCAAAGCTGACAGAAACGAAAACAGCTGATGGAGTATACACTAACCTGTGCATTATTCAGACACAAGATGGCGCCAAACAGTCAAAAATGCAAAGCTGACAGAAACGAAAACAGCTGATGGAGTATACACTAACCTGTGCATTATTTAGACACACGATGGCTGCAAACAGTCAAAAATGTAAAGCTGACAGAAACGAAAACAGCTGATGGAGTATACACTAACCTGTGCATTATTCAGACAAAATATGTCAGCAAGCATTCAAAAATGTAAAGCTGACAGAAATTAAAACCGCTGATGGAGTATACACTAACCTGCACATTATTAAGACACAAGATGTCGACAAACAGTCAAAAATGTAAAGCTGACAGAAACGAAACAGCTGATGGAGTATACACTAACCTGCGCATTATTCAGACACAAGATGGTGGCAAAAAGTCAAAAACGTAAAGCTGACAGAAACAAAAACAGCTGATGGAGTATACACTAACCTGTGCATTATTCAGTCACAAGATGGCATCAAATAGTCACAAACAAAGCGGACAAAAACGAAACAGCTGATGGAGTATACACTAACCTGTGCAATATTCAGACACAAGATGGCGCCAAACAGTCAAAAATGCAAAGCTGACAGAAACGAAAACAGCTGATGGAATATACACTAACCTGCACATTATTCAGGCAAAATATGTCAGCAAGCATTCAAAAATGTAAAGCTGACAGAAATTAAAACCGCTGATGGTGTATACACTAACCTGCACATTATTAAGACACAAGATGTCGACAAACAGTCAAAAACGTAAAGCAGACAGAAACAAAAACAGCTGATGGAGTATACACTAACCTGCACATTGTTCAGTCACAAGATGGCATCAAATAGTCACAAACAAAGCGGACAAAAACGAAACAGCTGATGGAGTATACACTAACCTGTGGATTATTCAGACACAAGATGGCGCCAAATAGTCGAAACACAAAGCTGACAGAAACAAAAACAACTGATGGAATATACACTAACCTGTGCATTATTCCGACACAATATGGCGCCAAAAACAGTCTAAAATAAAAAGCTAACAGAAACTAAACCATTTCAAATAAAGCATATACTAATCACCACAAAATTCATTCACAAATCAGTGCCAAACATTCAAAAATAGCAGTGTGACAGACAAGCATTAATATATATATATATATATATATATATATATATATATATATATATATATATATATATATATATATATATATATATGTGTGTGTGTGTGTGTGTGACTAAGTATAATGATATTGCAATGAATAGAATTAACTTGATGTTTAGACTTGATTGTCATATTTGGTTATGAGATGCACAAGAACCAACATTGTTTGGCATCATAAATTAGCAACTGTGAACGAGATTTCAAAACTTTTCAGTGTATATGACTTTTCACTGTTCCTATGACTTCACAAGTCTTTGAATGCAGTGCATGAGTCATACAGATGACTTTTATAATGCGTTTGTCTTTTGGTGACCCTGACAGAGTAAAGGATGACAGAATTTGTTTTATACAGCTTGAACCTGCATTGACTTTCCAATCCATGGTATGGAATGAAGTGCACCTCATTTTATAAAAGATGACTGTATAAAAGACAGTAAACAAATGCATAAATAAACCTGAAGTTGTTTAAACCACTCCAAGCGAGATTCGAATCCTTGCATGACCTCTTGAAAAGGCAGATCAAAAAATTACCTCACCTTTACCGAAATCCCGATTAGATCTCCACCTACATCGTTCCTCACAGAACTAAAGGCTTTTCTTCTTGAAAACAAAAAGTTACAAAGAGTTCAGGAGTATGACAGCATCCCCTGAAGGACTGAAAACTGTTTTGAAGGTGAAGTCTGACTTCTACTTATAAGTGCCTTTAAAGGAATAAATAGTACACCCTAAAAACGAACATTCAGTTATTTTTTGCCTGCCCTCTCGTTGTTTCAAACCTATTTCTGAAACACAAAAGATTTTTGTTGTTGTTGATGATTTGTACCTGTTGCTCTTTTCTAAACAATTTTAGTGCAATTTTACCTATGCTTTTAAGTTTTAAAAGAACCATGAAAGCAGTTCTTTCAACGTGGACTTTGTGTGAGGAACAGATTAAAAACAAGTAATGCAACCTGAAGCCTATATTACAAACTGCAGCATCCGTTAGATAAAGTTATGCCCAAAAGTTGTGTAGAAGATGAAGGCGATAGGGAAAGTGCATCTCTTTAGGTCTGAAATGTCACGCAGTCAAGCATGCATTTTAATCAGAAAGACCTACGGGAAACTCAGTGTCTCTTTTGATCACAGAGACTGCTGGGGCGAAACCAGTGTTAACATTCAGAGATGAAGCCGATTTTTTGACATTTCACAGAAAACTACGAACAGGCAATAGCCTAAACGTTAATTCCACAGTTCATAAATGCTGAAAGAAACTTGCGCAGATGCCCACTAATAGATATGAAATACCTCTTATCAAATCACTTACCCACTGATCCAGGCAAACACGACTACTAACTCTCCAATTTTGCCTAGCCTCACCTAAGTAATTCTTTTTTTTTTTTTTCAGTTTTATTGTTAAGACATAAGGTGAGGCAGTGGCGGAGTAGGTAGTGCTGTCGCCTCACAGCAAGAAGGTCGCTTGGTGTTTCTGTGTGGAGTTTGCATGTTCTCCCTGTCTTCGCGTGGGTTTCCTCCGGGTGCTCCGGTTTCCCCCACAGTCCAAAGACATGTGGTACAGGTGAATTGAGTTGGCTAAATTGTCCGTAGTGTATGAGTGTGTGTGTGTGTGTGAATGTGTGTGTGTGGATGTTTCCCAGAGATGGGTTGCAGCTGGAAGGGCATCCGCTGTGTAAAAACTTGCTGGATAAGTTGGCGGTTAATTCCGCTGTGGCGACCCCGGATTAATAAAGGGACTAAGCCGACTAGAAAATGAATGAATGAATGAATGTTAAGACATATAAAACTGTAAGGTTGTTGAACAATTTAAGTTCTAAAGCAGTTGTTTTCTTGAAAAAGACGTGATAGTGTAATTAGAAACTGAATTGGAAATGACCTTATTTTAATATAGTCAGTCGTAAACTGAGGTGGGCCGGTCTAATGCTTGAAACTCCAGGGCTGAAAAGCAGTCCCACTTCGGCCCTGCCTCACAGTACCATGAAGGCAAAATAGCTATGATCGACTAATGCGTGTTCATGTTCTTGATTCGCTTGTCCACAAATCACTGAGGAACAATTTCCAGAAGGAATGTTATCGTCAAAGTTTTTTGTCTAAATTTATACTGCAGGTCACACGTTCCATCTTGGCACCAGCAGGGATTGTAGGTGTGAAGTGGATAACCAGTGCTCACACCACCCTCAAAATCACAGCTGAGGTGAGTTCCTTGTGCAAGGCTCCGATGGGTTAAATACAGAGCACATATGCAAGTGTGCATCCTGACTTTCACTTTCAGAGAAGGAAGCTGATTGGTTGGTTATACACTACATGACAGACGGAAGATGGATTTTTTTTTCTGATCTATCATCTGTTGAACTGCATCCCAATCATCACAAATACTGCACAAGACCTATTGGAACCCACATGGACCCACGAATCTCACAGAAATCAGTCAGGTTTGGTGAAGGAAAAGTCATGGTTTGGAGTTACATTCAGTATGGGGGCGTGCAAGAGATCTGCAGAGTGAATGACTTTATATTCTATACTGGATATTATTTTTGTTAAGTGACAAGACCTTTGTCTAAGCAAAGTCAGACATTACTGTCCTAATTAAATAACAAAAAAGCAATGATCATATTTTATTTTGGTAAAATAAGCGTAATCTAGAGGCCTTTGCCTTCCATATAAGCCACTTCTGATCAACTAGAAGTTATAATTTGTTGTTCCTAAAACTTGGAATACATGTACGCATCATGCCACCTGCATGTCGCTCCCTATTTGCATGCGTAATCAATACATCCATTGAAAATGTGCAAAGGATGCAATATGTGTATGGCTTCTTGCAGTTACTACGCCAAATCAAAACAAAACAGAAGGCTTTGGATGAGATGCATAAGAAACTATTCCTACAAACAGGAGCAGTTTGCGAGTTGGTTGATCCAAATCAGCTCCCTGGTGAAGCACATATCTGTGTTCTCATGATAACACAGATAAATGACTGTCACTAAGTTACAATGGTTATGACTACTGTCAGAGTATTGCTCTTTTATCTTAAACTGTGATTTAAAAATAATAATACTGAAACCACCTATGCATTTAACAATTTCATTGCACACCTTCCAATCAATCAGATTCAGGAATTTCAACAGACCATGGAATAAATAGAAAACAATGCACACCGGATGTGTAACAACAACTTCGATTGACATCATGGCCAAATCAAACCCAGACTCACTCTGAAAACGTATAGCTATATACATTTCTGGAGAGCGGCAAATATGTCCCAGGGGCTACGTTTTTTTTGGAGTTTTTGTTTTCGCGAATCCTCCAGAGGCCGCTGTGTATGCTTTTCAGACGTCAAATATCTCTCGTGAGTGCCAATCGTGCCTGCTGTTCTCATGTAAATCCCTTAACCCAACCAATAGTATTTTCAAAAGCACTGACTGACCCACCCACTCACTTCCCTAAACCCAATCAACAGTTTTAAAAAGCAATCCAGAAAAAAAGAAATCTTAAGTCCTCACCTGATTTTTACCATGTTTTCAGATTTTATTTCATTCTCACCCTATTTTTTATTTGTTTATTTCATTTTTTGGTGTCTGTTTTTGTCTTATCTGCTTTCTGGAACCGCTCTTCGATGGGCTTGTCGTGGTCAACTCCTCTCTGCACCTCAAGTCTGCTTACGTACATGGCGAGCCACTGGACAAACTGATAACAGCAATAACAGCAGGAAAGTTGTCCATACGGAGGCAATCGGTCAGCTGCCAGTGCGAAAAAGGAATGGCGTCATACCGTGCCCCTAGCATTCATTTTAAAAACAAAATGGGATGATACGTCCTTCTGGCTACATAATTCGCAATCTCCAGAAATGCATAAAGGGCTTCGTTTACAGAATTATCTTATGTTGCCAAATTACCACCTTGGGTGTGCATTGTTTCATCAATTATTCATTACATGAAAACTTGCTCTAACTCAACTTTAATTTCAACTCTTTTCCAACAACCGTTCCAGATCCGTTTTGGTTCCAAACACCCATGTCATCAATTCAATCGATTCCTTAAAATCTGGTCCCACAAGATTTGGGTCCCACTCCCAATCTAAACATTTCCTCCTTCTAAGCAAAGAAAAAAAGGCATGTGTATCCCATATCATGTTTGAATTTAACTAGAAAAATCGCACATTTTGTTTTAATTATATCAAGCATCAAAGGGTGGCACAGGGTTGACCCGCAGGACCGGGCTTACCTGAGGGATAAGTCAGAAGCCTTTATATCCACTTCCAGCTCAGAGAGACTTACTCTACTGAGGGCGAGACAGACGGAGGAAGCACAACACAATACCCTGGAGGGGGAAAAACCTCATCACATTGAAAGACAACCTTGGGAATCCTTTGCTTTTCTTTGTTCCCTTATTTTTGTCTGTGAACTGTGTTGAAAATGCACTCGAACAAAGGTAAAGACTTACCATGAGGGCTACAGACTTAATGAGATAAAGGGGAAAGGATGGTACCATTAGAGACGAAAAGGAAACTAAAGCATATCAGGAAATAACTTGTCACAAAGAGTTACAGTGGGGGAAATAAGTATTGAACACGTCGCCATCTTTCTCAGAAAACATATTTCTAAAGGTGCTGTTGACTTTTTTTTTTTTTCACCAGAGGTTAGTAACAGCCACAGAAATCCATATATGCAAAGAAAACAAAACTTCTTAGTTTATAAATGAAGTTGTGTGTAATGAAATGACACAGGGAAAAATATTGAACACATAAAAAAAGGGAGGTGCAGAAAGGCAGTGAAAGCCCAGACAGAAGCTGAAATCTCTCAGTAGTTCTTCAGCAACTCTTTATCAGTGTTATGAATATCAGCTGCTTCAGTCCAACATCCATATTACCAGGATGATGAAGATGAAACTGGGGTGGACATTTCAGCAAGACAAGGATCCAAAACACAGTCAGGAAACTCTCAAATGACTTCAGAGAAAGAAAATCAAGCTGTAGAATGGCCTAGCCAATCACCTGACTCGAATCCAATAGAGAATACAAAATAAAGATCATATCTGATAGACTATGGAGTTAATAATATGCCAGAACACTCTGACTGTTCGGTGATCATCTACTCTTGAGGTGTCGATCTGTTGAATGTTAATGACCCCCAACCTACCATCTGCGCTGAATCTGAAATTCACGATCTGAATTTCTGGTTTTGAATTTTAGAGTACAAAATTCGATGATTTCTTCATTTTAAAAACTTCAGAGATCCCAAGCCTCCTAGAAGTTTCCCCCTACCCACCCGGCTCTTCAGGCACCCACTCTCCCGTGACCTCCCGCAAATTCCCAACTTGGGATGTCTGAAACTAGAAACTGTATTTTTACAAACTGGATATCTGCAATCTGACAATTCAGAACACACAAAATCTGAATTTTGAAAATATGTCTATAAAAAATTCAAATTCAAAATAAGAAATTCAAAGTTAAAACTATTTTAATGGCAAATAAAAAACCTGATTTATTAAATTACAATAGTCACTAATTTAAATAAACACAATTCAAATTCAGATTGTTTTGGCATATTGTTAGCTCCATAATAGACAAGACCCACAGAGCCATTAACATTTTTACACTGTCTGTGGAAAAAAATAATAATAAAATAAAAATCACACCTGAGCAATGCATGTGACTTCATTCTAAAAGAGAGATGTCTTTAAATCTATTAACTATTAAACACATTTCAGTAGTTCAGTACGTTCTCCTTTGTGTCATTCAATTGTTATTACACAATACATTTTTCAGATTTACTATTGTTATGTTTGTATTGTTTGGGTTTTTACCAAAATATGGTTACACTTTATGTCAACAGCTGCTTTAGAAATATTATTCCCAGGAAAAAAAAAAAAAAAAACATGCTTTGTTCAATGCTTATTTCCCCCAGTGTTAAAACCAGAAGGTTGCCCGCCGAAGGCGTGAGAAGGGGCGAAGGTAACGTGAGACTCAAAGGGTAGAGCTGTATATCAAAGGACACCGCCTCACCCTTTAATGAGGGACAGAAGCCCCAAAGTCTTTTAAGAAAGAGAGCGGAGTTGGCAGTCTCAGGACCGCAGGGTGCCACACACTCGGACAGCAGGCAGAAGAGCCTCCATTGCCCACAGTGAGGCATGTTCTCAGCACGATGGCACAGGCTGTTCAGCAATGAGCACCGGTGCTGCCTCATTACTGAGCCACAGTTAAAGAGACAAGCAACACACACACACACATAAACACCTCCAGCCACACACATACATCCAGCGCTCACTCTGTCACATCCCTCTCTCTCGGACAGCACAAAAACACAGAGAGATAGGCCAGTTCTCTTCTACACACACACACACACACACACACACACACACACACACACACACACACACACACACACACACACACAGACACACACACAACAGGCCCAACACCTTCTTTATTTCACAGATTCTCCGGTTTTTTCCAGTTTCTTACCCTTATTTCTTGAGGTTTTTCTTCTCTTCTTCCTTCCTGATTTGTCATTCTCTACTTTTGCTTCTCTCTTTTGAAAATGTTCCTTTCCTTTATGATTTGCCTTCCACCTTTATATCAGATTCTTTTGTTTTCTTGGTTTTCTAATTTCTTAATAATTAATTTTCTTCTCTTCTCTTATTTTTTAAGGGGTTTTTTTCTTTTGGCCTTCATTCCCAATTTCCCTCCCTTTTCTTTCTCTTCTTCGGTATTATTCCTTCCTTTTATATTTTACCTTTTGTTTTCTCATGTTTTTGGCTTAAATGTCTAGAGATTTTGTTATTCTGGTCTTCATTCTTGCTTCCTCTATTTCTCCTCATGTTTCCTCCTTTTTGATTTTGCCTTCCACCTTCTTTATTTCAGATTCTGTTCAAGTTTTCTCAGGTTTTTTTTTCTAAGTTTCTTGAGATTTTATTCTTCTGGTCTTCATTTCTGCTTTCATTCTTTCTACATTTCCCTAACTCTTCCTCTTTTCGTTTAGTAATTTACATTATTTTTTATTTTGCCTTCCATCTTCTTTATTTTACAAATTCTACAGTTTTCTCCTATTTACGTTTTTCTGGTCTTCCTTCTCATTTTTATTCTTCATTTCCCCTCACTTTTTCTTCTCTTCTTTGGCAATATTCCTTCCTTTTTAATTTTGCCATTATTTTTTTTCTCATTTTGTTCGAGATTTTATTCTTCTGGACTCCCTTTCCTGCTTTCATTCTTCCTCTACTTTGTCTCAATCTTGCTCCTCTCTTTGGTAATTTTCCTTCCTTTTTTGATATGCACCTTTCACCTTCTTTATTTCACAGATTCTACAGTTTTGTAGAAGTGAAATGCGACAATGCCCATTGCAACAAACGCAACAAGTTGTTTTCTTGTATAAGCGGAAATGCAAGCAACCTGGCTAAGTAAAAGTGTCTTTCAATAGTGTAATAATAATGAATGAATGAACTTTCAATAATAATAGTTAAATAAACACACACATTCAGTTACAATAAAAAGTGTTTTTTTTTTCCCAGTAACCTAAATAAATCTTAAACAATAAAAATGCTTTTACATCAGCCAAAACATATATATATATATATATATATATATATATATATATATATATATATATATATATATATATATATATATATATATATATATATACACATACACACATATTATAAACCTATATATATATATATATATATATATATATATATATATATATATATATATATATATATATATATAAATATATGACAAGCAGTATGACAATATATATGACAATCATTCTCATTTAACTGCATTTTGCAACTCAAAGAGGGTATTTTCGAGTACAGTGAGCACAATAAACCAAGAAAGATCCTGATTTCTGTCAGAAAAGGTTGATGACTGGTTAAAAACACTGACATTTTCCTTAAAACCATTGTACATTATTTTACAGGAAAACAATTATTTATTTGTTTTACAATTATTAGTTTCATTTTATTTTACATTAAAAATGTAATGCTAAAAATTTTCATAAAAAACACTGCAAAAATACTGATAAGAGAACTATTAAAGTACCAAATCGATATCAATAAAAGTAGTAATACCATTAAACGATACTCATCCCTACCGAGTATGTACCTTCCTTCTCTGTTTTTCTTCATGTTTTCCATCATGTCTCTCATTTTCTTTTATTCATAAATTTTCTGCTTTCTTCTTTTCTGATGTTTCCTTCCTCCTGTCTTCCTACGTTTGTATTCTATTCCCTCTTTCTTTATCCTTCAGGACTTTGTTCATTTCCTTACCCCCTTCCTTTCTCTCTCTCCTCAGCTGTGCTTTGTGGAAGTTTACAGCCCATAAGAATCACTAATAATCCAATTAAGCCCGGTGAGTTCTGCTGTCAGCGCAGAATCCTGCCTCCTCATGTCCCTCTATAACTCTTCAAACATAGACCATCAGGGAGGAACAGGTGAGTAATATATGGTTTTGTTCTGTATACACATGTACCCTGTGGCAAGACACTGACGGTGCAGTTTTTTCTATCATAAAATGAGTCCTGCTGTCACATATCAAACCCCGACAAAATCCCCAAGCTCAGACTATGCCTTTTCAGCATATTGTATTAGATTTCCCGAGCACATTCTTACTGAGCAAAACCTACTCTTGACAATACAAAATAGATCTCTGGCTTTTAAGTAGATTACAGAAGATTTGTATTCTTCTAAAAATGGATGCATTTTACACACTGTCCTTTATTAGAGGGATGAAAAATTTACTTAGATGCTGCTGTTGTTTTGTACCTGTTTGATGAATGGCATGGAATGATTGAAACCATCTTTGTTAATGGATCTTATGTGGAAAGTACAGGAATGTTCTGTAAAGTCTTAAGGTCGCTTCAGATAAAGGGCTCTATTTTTACGGTCCATGCGCAGAGCGCAAAACGCAGGGCGCAAACGCTTTCAGGGCGTGTCAGGACGCGTTTTTGGTAATTTAAGGACGGGAAATCTACCTTGCGCCGCGGCGCATGGTTTAAAAGGGTTGAGTTTATTTTCTTAATGAGTTATAGGTGTGTTTTGAGAATAAACCAATTATAATCTCATCTCCCATTACCTTTTAGAGTCCGCTGCGTCGAGCCAAGAGCGCATTACAGGACGCAAAGTAAGTCTAAGTGGAAAAAATGAGCATTTCTCAAGCAAAGCAGTTTTTTAACAGAAAACTGTTAAACAGAGCATCTACTGCGTGAGAATGAGAGATAATGGATCACTTTCACATTTGCTCTTGGATAGGGAAACCTTTACGCACAGACATCAATTAGTCTATAAATAAATACTTTTGCTTGTTAAGCGCAAATATTCGTTTCAAAACTATTTCTAAATTCAGTTCTAATTTCCAGCAAACGAATAAATGAACAATAATAACAAAATGTGCTCAAAAACATGAGTTATATCCTAAAACACATGCTGTGCCCCATATGGTCTAAAACCTGACAGGTGGGCAAATCTAAGCTTGTTTTTAATAAAACAAATATAAATATGGATATAATAAATAATACTGCTAATAATAATAACATTATACAAAAGCAAATTGTTATGAATGAACTGAAAAAGCCTCCCGAGATGAAGAAGACATAAAAGCAGTGGTTTTTCATATTTATGTAGGCTAGAAAATAATATGTTTTGTAATATTTTAATCCTTTATATTTATATCCTATATCTATTCTTATTATATACTATATATATATATGCTTAATATTTAATTTTTTTCATATGTAAAGATATTTGCCTATTGCTCTCTTGTGTGTATTAAGCAGTGCGTAAGCGAGGCGCAACTCTGCGCTGGAGTTTAGACCGGGTTAGTTTTGGTCTAATGAAAAATCTATTATAGATTCTAAAAATAGCAACGCGCCAGCAGTCCGCCTCAGAAGGCCTTCCTTTTTAGACCAGAACGCCTATGGGCGCACATATGAGCGCTAATGCATTTGCTATTTAAACAACGTAGTGCAACGCCTCAAAACGACTCTTGCGCCAAGCTGAAACTACCAAAAGACTATTGTGCCACGCCTTGCGCCACACTGCGCCGGGTGTATGTAGTGCCCAAAGTATTTCTCAAAGTAAGGCATCCATTTTGTCCTCCACTCATCTCTGTGTCCTTTTGTAACAATCTAGGGCATTCAGTGTTCTATGTGGAAGTTAAAATAATGCTTCACTTAAATCTGAGAATAAAGTTTTGATTTAGGGAAATATCTCAATATTTGCATGAATTAATTTTTACCTATTAATTACAATGCATGTTAAAGGGTAACAAAACACCCAAACACATTTTTTTTGAGGCGCTGACAGTCATATGGGTGTCCAACGTTGCTAAAAACACTGTAAGTACACATAAATTTCACACAAAAAAGGTGAAAATTGTTTGTTTTTGCGTTATTTCGAGCTAATTCGGTCTTCCGGTTTTAAAAGAAATGTTGTAGCTACGTCACAGTGATTAGATCCCTGTGTAAATTCCCACATGGAGACTGGATGTCTGTACCAGTGGGTACAAAGTGACGTCATTGAGTTTTCAGCATTCATTCATGAGTAATACTTGGTTCGAACCAATCAGCGCCCTCTATTATAAATGAGGTGCAACTTAATGTGTATACATGAAATAGCATCGAAGAGTCTCTTTTTTTTTACCTGTTGCATTGTTCAGAGAGACATCATGTTGTGTTGCCAACCATAATTAACACAAGTGAAATAAGAAGAATTGCTCGAAGACATGGGTTGTCAGTGTTGCGTTCATATATGAAGGTAGTGTTTACATTTCTCCGCAATGAGAGCGCAGCTTGCGTGTGGACCCACATGTGTGGATTACAGTGGTCTGCTAACATGCGACAAAATATGTTTGTACGAAACATTTTTTACACAAGAGCTTTTCACATCTGGAAATAGTGAAATCCAGATTTCCTACTTGTCTTCTTTTTAAAAAAGTTTTTGTGGATTGTCCTGTCTCTACAGATTAGGTAAGTGAGCGATCAGTGTTCTTTGTTTATGTTTATCCAGATGGCAAAGTTAGTTCGTATCATCAGCAGTACTCTTTCAATCTTTGAAGACACTACTTGGTGAAATGACTGAAGTTACTGAGTAGTTTACAGTAATTTTACTACATCATTAGGGACTGAAAATGCTTTGTTCGTTGTCTTTTTAAACGATCGTAGAACAGTTAAATCCATCCTCTGAACTGGAAATGTTGTCAGACAGAGACAATTAAGATTACAATGGTCCACTTTTTGGGCGAGGCAGTGGCGCAGTAGGTAGTGTTGTCGCCTCAGCAAGAAGGTCTCTGGTTCGAACCTCGGCTCAGTTGGCGTTTCTGTGTAGAGTTTGCATGTTCTCCCTGCCTTCGCGTGGGTTTACTCCGGGTGCTCCGGTTTCCCCCACAGTCCAAAGACATGCGGTACAGGTGAATTGGGTTGGCTAAATTGTCCGTAGTGTTTGAGTGTGTGTGTGAATGTGTGTGTGGATGTTTCCCAGAGATGGGTTGCGGCTGGAAGGGCATCCGCTGCGTAAAAACTTGCTGGATAAGTTGGCGGTTCATTCTGCTGTGGCGACCTCGGATTAATAAAGGGACTAAGCCGACAAGAAAATGAATGAATGGTCCACTTTCTCAGTGCAGTGCAGTATTTGTGTCACGCACAGTGGCCTATTTATTAGTTATTTGTATATTTGACTGTATGATCCCAATTTATGTACCTTTTTTGCATATTCTAATTTTAAAAAATTGTTTATTTCAACAAATACAGTTGGGAATAATAACTACCATTGTGAGACCTTAATATTAGACCTCGCCAGGAGCGTCTTCACTTTCTCCTGCATTGACGGGCATGTTTGGGTTGAAAGGTTAAAAATGATAGGCAGCTGACCTGCACTGTCATCAACCAGATAATGTGACTGAGGGGAATCTGGTGGAGAGAAATCCTCCATTTTCTTTCCACAGCTGTCAGATCCACTGAAAATGCTGCTCTCTGAATCAAAGTACATCTCCCCTGCATCTGTGTTTCGGTTGGTAATGAAACTCCCCTTTTCATGCAAACCCTCCCCTCTTTCGCTGCTGGACACTCCCAACTAAACAAGGCTGGACTAACCCACTTTCCTGACTTTCTTTAAACTAGAGGC
>NC_141038.1:5122500-5135000 GCF_052040795.2 Danio rerio | reverse complement strand
TAACACAGCTGGACCGCAATCAAGTGCAGCTCTAGAGAGAGAGACTACTGGGAACTACTGGGCGGGGCTTGTGCTTCGTAGCCGTGTCATCGCGAAACACCTAATGATTCGTTATCAAGACGACTCGTTTGAAGCACTAGGAGTCGACTCTTTTATAGATGAATCAACAGTTTTAAACACTGTACACTTACAGATTTAAGCCTTGGATATTTCACTTCACTAAGAGCTGTGTTACACACTACATGGAAGGTCAGTTTCAATGTGGGCTCTTTAACCGAAAACATGTATAATCAAGCTTTGTGAAACAACTAGAAGCCTGATCTTAACCAAGTTGTATTTGTTTGATTTTGTCAACCTGCAACCCAGAGTTTATCTCATTTTTTGCAACAGGCCTCTGGACATTTGCAGTAAATGCTGACAAACACTCCGAAAAGAAAACCTTTATGTTGAGACATTTTTAGCTGCTCATTTCAAGTAAAACTGGACGAGACTTTATATGCTCTACTATTCCTGAGTGGCATGAGGATATAATGTGCGCCTTAAAATAAGCTCTCATGATATCATCTGTCGTGACTAATGGGTTCGGGGACCATTAGAAATCCCGGGATGAGTCTACATCCGGAGTTTCATAGGGTGGACACAATGGAGGGAGATAATGATGGCATGTATCTCCATGTTCTCTCATATTCTCATCTGACTATTTCTAATGGACACCAGGGAAGAAAGCGTCCTTATAAAGCCCCCAGTCCTGGATATTATACCATAAAGTTCACAAACTCTGAGGTCACACCAGAAACCTATGGAGCCAGATTCATCTAAAAAAAAAAATACAATTACCAAGTAAAATTCACACATCCTCAACACAATTCACATTTACAAAATCCCATTCATAAATTCAGAACACAATTCATAAATGCAAAATGTCCAATTTGTAGATTAAAAACATGATTCATAAATCAAATCTAATTCATTCATTTATTCATTAATTTTCTTTTCGGTCTTTATTAATCGCCACAGCGGAATGAACCACCAACTTATCCAGCAAATGTTTTATGCTGCAGATGCCCTTCCCTTCACTGGGAAACTTCCATACACATTCACTCACACACATATACTATGGACAATTTAGCATACCCAATTCACCTGTTCTACATCTTTGGACTTGAAAGCGGAGCACCCAGAGGAAACCCACACGAACACGGGGAGAACAAGCAAACTCTATAAAGAAACGGCGTCTGATCCAGATGAGGCTCGAACCAGCGACCTTCTTGCTCTTAGGCGAATGTGCTATCTACTGCGCCACCGTGCAGCCCACAAATCCATTTCAGAATTCAAATCGAATTCGTAAATTCAAAACGCCATAACTACTCAAATCCAATTTGTAAATTAAAAACATGATTTATAAATGCACAAATCGAATTCGTGAATTTAAAGCGCAATTAATAACTAATCAAATCCAATTCGTAAATTCAAAACATGATTCATAACTGCACAAATCCAATTCGTAAAAGCAAAACACATTTCATGAATACACGAATACAAGTCGTAAATCCTAAATATGATTCATAAAAACACTAATCCAATGCGTAAACTCAAAACACTTCACAAATCCAATTCGGAAATTCAGAACACAATTACAATATATTAAAATCCAATTTGTAAATTGAAGACGCGATTTATAAATGCACAAATCCAATTCTTAAATTCAAAACATAATTTATTCAAGTACATGAATACAATTCGTAAATTCTAAATATGATTCATAACACTGCTAATCTAATTTGTAAATTTGTAAACACCATAAATAAATACTCAAATTCAATTCATGAATTCGAAATATGATCCATAAACAAACTAATCCAATTCGTAAATTCAAAACATGATTCATAAATGCACAAATCGAATTCGTAAATTTAAAACGCAATTAATAACTACTCAAATCCAATTCGTAAATTGAAAACACGATTCATAAATGCACAAATCCAATTTGTAAATGCAAAACACCTTTCATAAATACATGAATACAAGTCGTAAATCCTAAATATGATTCATAAAAACACTAATCCAATGCGTAAACTCAAAACACTTCATTAATGCACAAATCCAATTCGGAAATTCAGAACACAATTAGTAAACACTCAAATCCAATTCATAAAATTCAAAACATAATTACTAAATACTCAACACCAATTTTTAAATTGAAAACACGATTCATAAATGCACAAATCCAATTCTTAAATTCAAAACATAATTTATTCAAGTACTGTACATGAATACAATTTGTAAATTCTAAATATGATTAATAAAACTACTAATCTAATTCGTAAATTCGTGAACACCATAAATAAATACTCAAATTCAATACATAAATTTAAAACATGATCCATAAATAAACAAATCAAATTTTTAAATTCAAAACATGGTTCATAAATACACAAATCCAACTTGTTAATATAATTCACAATTAATAAACACACAAATCCAATTAGTAAATTCCAAACACGATTCATAAACACACAAATCCAATTCTTCAAAACACAATTAACATATGCACATATCCAATTGGTAAATTCAAAGCCCATTTCATAAATGCACAGATCCACTTCGTAAAATCGAAACAATAAATACACAAATACAATTCATAAATATTAAAAACAATTCATAAATACACAAATCCAATTGGTAAATTCAAAACACGATTCACAAATGCACAGACACACTTTGTAAAATTGAAACAATACATGTACAAATACAATTCATAAATTCAAAACAATTAATAACCACACAACTCCAATTCAAAATATGATTTATAAGTACACAAATCCAACTCAAATGGCAAACATTTATGCTTTTGACTTGTGAATTCACAAATGTGTGTTGCATTTATGAATTGGGTAATACTTTACAATAACAGTAGTTAAGAGTTAAGGTATGCACTAATCATGAATTAACTTTAACTAAAACATGATTCACATGAGGGGCGATGCAGTGGCGTAGTGGGTAGCACGTTTGCCTCACAGCAAGAAGGTCGCTGCCTCGGCTCATTTGGCGTTTCTGTGTGGAGTTTGCATGTTCTCCCTGCATTCGCGTGGGTGCTCCGGTTTCCCCCACAGTCCAAAGACATGCGGTACAGGTGAATTGGGTAGGCTAAATTGTCTGTAGTGTATGAGTGTGTGTGTGTGTGAATGAGTGTATGTGAATGTTTCCCATTCACATACGGCTGGAAGGGCATCCGCTGCGAAAAAACTTGCTGGATAAGTTGGCGGTTCATTCCGCTGTGGCGACCCCAGATTAATAAAGGGACTAAGCCGACAAGAAAATGAATGAATGAATGAATGATTTACTTGAGTTCATGTGTGAATGACGGCTACCTTAAATACTTGTTAGTACATGATTGTTTGTTAATTAATGTATTAATTACCACATTAGTTTATGCTTAATTTAACCATGATGAACTCATGATATGTTAATGTATAATTATGTTGTGACTTTACTTGGAGGGGCACACCATCATTAACCCATTCTTAACTGCTCATGACCTCCTTATGAACGTCCAACTAGTAAGTTTACACTGAATAACAATAGAAAAGTGTTCAGTCAACATCAACATGAACAGGAGTTCATGAATAGTTAAGGATGAGTTAATAGTGATGTGCCCCTCCAAGTAAAGTCCTGACATAACTATACATTAACAGCTCATGAGTTCATGTTGGTTACATTTAGCTTAAACTTAAATGTTAATTCATACAATAATTAACAACATGTACTACCATGTAATTAAGGTCGTTATTTACACATGAACTCATGTTAATCATGTTGTAGTTAAAGTTAAATCATGATTAGTGCATACCTTAACTCATCATTCATTCATAATAAAGTGATGTTTAGTTTACATATTAATACATCATTATTCATGTTGTAAAGTGTTACCATGAATTTTGTTTAGATTTTTTTTTATTATTATTATTGAAAGGGTTGAGATAATTGTGCCCTTTTAATAGTAACTCTGGGGGCCCTAAATCGACGTGGTCCCTTACAATCATCCTAATCTTTCTCCCACTAGTGGTAACCATGTATGAGTGTGTTTATGATTGATTCTGCATGGGTGTTTCCCAGTACTGGAAGGGAATCCGCTGCGTAAAACACATGCTGGAATAGTTGCCAGTTCAGTGGCGACCCAGAATAATCAGGGACTAAGCCGTAGGAAAAAAAATTTAATTAATGAAATTGGATTTTGTTAATGTGAAGTGTGCTGTGCATCTATGAACTTTATTTTTTAAATACATTATTTTTGAGACATAGAAACCATGCACTTTCCAAGTAAGACAACTTGTAACTGTTTTACAGTACACAGGTCCTGGGAGTATAATGTTTCACCTCAATGCACCTACACTTATGATATACCACATTTCAGTTCTCAGCTCAAAGAAATGATTATGCTTGCTGTTGTCCCTTTTCACCGTTCTGCAAATATTCCAGACAGACTTTAAAAACTAAAGACATTAAACACTCCAATAACTCTGCTCGCCAATGCGTTCACTTCAAATGGCTTGAGGAAAAGAAAAAGAAAAAAAAAAACTCCATTACAACATTTGAACTGTTCTGCAACAATGGCTCCCTCCATGAGAATTGCACTCAAGGTTATTACAAATACGAAAACATGTCTAGGTCAGATCTAACCTCAAAAGCCAAAAAAAAAAAAAAAAGCTAATTCCGGACCATTAAGGTTTCTGCAGTATTTAGTTTCGTCAGATTTTGGTGAAATATTGACTTTCTCTTGCATATTTAATACAAAAAAAAACTTCAAAGTCCTTCATGCAGACAAAATGCTATTTAATTAAAGTTTTAAATCCAGCCGTAAGCTGTAATCATAGGGTCGGGCAAACTAATGACACAAAAATTAGAAGATTTTTAAAGTTCATATTCAAAAACAAATTCATCAAAAACTAATAAAAACATTTTAAAACTAATTCATTAAAAACCAATAAAAACATTTGGTAACACTTTATAATAACTACACACTATGAATCATTTACTAAGCATTAGCATCTCGTGAATTCATTATCTGTTAAGCATTAACTCTACTTTAATAAGCGCTAGTAAGCAGTTTATAACTGCAGCTACAAATGCTCTATTCTTGACTTATCAGCACCTATATAATGTGCTTAATAATTGTATTTTCAAACTTAGATAATGATTTATTTTTCATTACTAAATTAAGTATCACATTATTTACAAACCAGTTGTATTTAGGAGTAGTTGAGGGTTTTTAGGATCATTCGGAATGAGTTAATAAATGATTAAATCAACATTTCTATATCTTATTATTCAGGCTGTACTAATAGTTAACTAATATGTCAATAAATGCTTTATTATCTCAACTTCATGCAGTTTTGTGACCTAATCTAAAGTGAGGACTATTTATGCTTTATAACTCCCTTATCAATGACAAATAAAGGCTCAGAATCAAATGAACAATCTTTGCAATCTTATCTTTAAACATTGGCAAATAACAGGAGTGTCAAAATACGACATAAAACTGGATAAAAGAAAAACAACAATATAATAATTTAACACTGTAATAAGATGCAATGTTTAAACTCTACAGTGATTTTATTTTAGATTAGGTTGCAAAGATGTGTTTTTCATTTGAAGTACAGTTTCATTTGTGTATCTTTAAATGAAGAGAAATGAATAATGTCTTTCTTCCTGTTTAGAATTTAACTGAGCCTTTATTTGTCATTTATAAGGGATTTATAAAGCATGAATAGTCCTGACTTTAGATTAGGTCACAAAACTAGATGAAGTTGAGTTAATAAAGCATTTATTAACATACATAGTAACCATTAATATATGCCTGAATAATAAGATATGTAAATGTTGATTTCAATAGTTTATTAATCATTAACTAACTCATTCTGAATGATCCTAAAAACCCTCAACTACTTTTAAAAACTAATGGTTTGTAAATAATGCGATACTTAATTTAGTAATGAAAAATAAATCATTAACAAAGTATGAAGATACTATTATTAAGCACATTATAAATATGTTTGTAAGTCAAGAATACAACATTTGTAGCTGCAGTTATAAACTGATTATTAACGCTTATTAATGTAGAGTTAATGCTTAACAGATAATGAATTTACTAGATGCCAATGATTAATAAATGATTTATAGTGTGTAGTTATTATAAAGTGTTACCAAACATTTTAAAAACTAACTCATTAAAAACTAATAAAAAAAATTAGGAGGATATTTTAATTTATTAATAATGTGTGGTATTCCTATTCATTATTAAGAGAAATTAATGTCTGGATGGGACGTAATGATACTGGGGTGCGTTCATAGTGCGATGCATCATTTGGGAAAAGAACGATGTAGGGACGAATGTTTCCCAAAACTATAGTTTCTGTGTCGCAGATCGATTTAAACCACATTAGTTATAACGCATAACGTCCATAATGACGCTCTAAATCAGGGGTCATCAATCTCTGTCCTGGAGGGCCGGTGTCCCTGCAGGGTTAAGCTTCAACCTAGTAGCACCTTGATTAGCTTGTTTAGGTGTGTTTGATTAGGGTTGAAGCTAAAATCTGCAGGACACCGGCCCTCCAGGAACAAGTTTGGTGACCACTGCTCTAAATGGTGTGGAGTAACAACTTTTTTTTTTTAGGGAAAATTCCCATAACCATTGCCATAATTTTTTGGAGCAAACTGTTTTACATGCAATTGTTTTTTAAATCCAATATTAGTTTTATTAAAATTATACACTTGTTTTCCAGATTAACTGACATAAGTATACTGTATGTGTGTTTCCCAGCATTCCCAGCATCTGGCTTCTGAAAACATATGCCAGAGTAGTTGGAGGTTCATTCCACTGTGGCAACCTGTGATAAAATCAGTACTAAGCTGAAGGAAATTATCTCCAGACTAAACTGGCTGTGGTGTATGAGTGTGAATAAGACAGTGTATGTGTGTTTCCCAGCTCGGTGCTGGATTCAGGCTGGAAAGAGTAGTTGGTGATTCATTCCATTGTGGCAAACCCTGACATATCAGAGACTTAAAAGAAAGAAATTATCTTCATCTATCTTTGCATGTAACTATCCACTGACTGAGAATAAACTTTCTATAACCCATAAACCTTATAAAAATTGCTAACCAGATTTCCATTTACTGCCATGGTCCAGGGAGCGCACATCACATATGTTGACATGTCAGAAACTCTCTTTTTTACCCCCCTGTGACGCAGTTGGAAAAATGGCTTATCTTTTAGTATTTTGCATAACTCGATGTACTGCTAAAAGCTTCCATCTGCACCCGCCTCGAGAAAAAGCACATTACTCTGTGGCATACTCATCTATAAAATATTGTCAGGAGTTCATGAAAGTCGATACGTTTTGTCCATTTTCTCATCTGTGAGGAGGATTAGCTCGAGTATATTAACACAAGACATGCATTGTAAAGCAGCAAAACCCCTCATCTAAAATCTGACAGCTCTGAAGCGACTCAAATAAATAAAACAGTAACATGCATTGAGAGATTTCCTCTGATTATGTGTCCGGATCTGGGAAAGTTCGTCTCAAACTGTGTGGATCTCATCCCTCAGTGTTCTCGTGTTTTATTCAGGGTCATATCCCAGCGTTCAGCGGGTGATTATGGGACGCCGCAGAGAGTTACAGATGGAGCTGTGCTAGAATAAGAAAATCAAAGAGCAAGTCGTTGACCTTTCATCCCTGGTGGCGTCGCACGTGGGAGAACTACTGCGATGTGATTGCGGTTCAAATGAAGCTAAACTGTTTGATTTTGAACTAAACAAATGCAGCAAAGCTTACATTCTCAATGTCAAAACTTCATCTTCAGGGATAGCTAATTGCTAATAGCTAATTATGAAGAGGGAGAAGACTGGTAGCCATGACTCTAGTAGCCAAAAACGA
The DNA here is from genome assembly GCF_052040795.2 of Danio rerio. NCBI lineage: Eukaryota > Metazoa > Chordata > Actinopteri > Cypriniformes > Danionidae > Danio > Danio rerio. Next base: position 5,127,066 of record NC_141038.1, on the reverse strand, counting down.
TTGTTTACAGTGAGTTTACTCACTCTCAGGTCAAATAGGCTTTGCTTGATGAGGATACTGTATGTGTTATAGGATAGTTTACACAAAAATGAAAATTATTGTACCTCATTGTTTACTCTTGTGGTTTGAAATGCAGCAGAACTTACAATCAGCAGAACCCCAAAACATCATCTTCAAGGATAGCTAATTGCTAATAGCTAATTATAAAGAGGCACAAGACTGGTAACCAAAACTGCATTTTAAGCCCAAACTGAACATTTACAATTAGATTACTTGCTCTGTCAATTATGTAGGTTCTGGCCCTGCTGAAAAATCCAGCTTAAACCAGCCTAGGCTGGTTGGCTGGTTTTAGCTGGTCGACCAGCCTGGTTTTAGAGGGGTTTTGGCCATTTCGAGGCTGGTTTCCAGCCATTTCCAGCCTGGTTTTAGCTGGTCTGGCTGGAAAATGACCAGCTAAATCCAGCTAAAACCAGCTTGACCAGCCTGGTTAAAGCTAGACATAGCTGGTTTTGACTGGACTCCCAGTTTGGCTAGGCTGGTCAAGCTGGTTTTAGCTGGTCATCTCAGAATAGCCACTACCTTGATATTTTTTATATAAATTATTTTGCTCAACCTTAACTTTGCTCTTCTTCTTTCAGAAATTAAAAACCAAAGTCTTAACCACCAAGAAGGTGAAAATACAGCAAAAATAGCTACAAGTCAACAATAAACGTTAAAAAATTTAATTGTCATAATTTATGAACCCTTTGACTTTTCCCAAAGCAGTTTTTTTTTTTTCTGTTGACAACATAACACAAAATAAGATATATTTACTAAGGAATGTCTGAAACTGGTAACCACTGGTTTCCACAGCCATTGTTTTTCCTAATATGGATGTCAATGGGTACCAGTTTCCAACAATTTTCAAAATATCTTCAACAGAAAAAAAAAAGAAAAAAGTTTTGAACAAGTTAAAGGAGAATAAATGATGACAATTTTCAATTTGGGTGAACTATAGAATACATTTTAAGCTAATGTGCTCAAATACCTTCTTGTACTCTAGTATGCTGGTCACATCTCTACTATTTTTACACCAGCAGAGCTAAGGTGCTGTTGCCAACCCATTACGTCTTCACATTACACCAGCACCTTCACTAATTCGAGAATCAGGCTCATTGATTTTGTTCTAGAATGGATGCGTGGCTCTGATTTCTTTCTCTGGTGATGAACCCTCATGATGTTTACTAGTTACCACTGTTTCTTAATGAACTTTGACAGCGCCAACAGAGCTGCTCATATTTGCTGTGACATTTCGTAAAATGCAATTCTAATCATGCGGCATATAAACTGTTTACTCGTGCAAAACCACAATGCAAACCAAACTACGAGAAACCCTGCTACATCCTGACTAATTAAGCATTTCTGATACTTGCAACAGCCAATATCATTCTTTCATTAATTGTCCTTAAGCTTAGTCCCTTATTTATCAGGGGTTGCCACAGCGGAAGGAACCGGCGACTATTCCAACATATGTTTTACACAGCACATGCCCTTTCAGCCGCAACACAGTACTGGGAAACAACAATAAACTGTCACATTCACAGACACTCATACACTAAGGCCAATTTAGTTTATTCAATTCACATATAGAGCACGTTTTTGGACTGTGGGGGAAACCGGAGCACCAGGAGGAAACCTACGCCAACACGAGGAGAACATGCAAACTGCACAAAGAAATGCCAACTGCGCCAGCTGGGACTTGAACCGACGAACTTCTTGCTATGAGGGGACATACTGTTGCTAACCACCAGCTTTCCATCTGATATGTGTGTTATATATATTTATTAAGTATATGTGATGAAAACAAAAATATACAAAACAATTTTGTTACATACATTTTTAAACATATATATATATATATATATATATATATATATATATATATATATATATATATATATATTGTGTGTGTGTGTGTGTGTGTATATACATATATATATATATATATATATATATATATATATATATATATATATATATATATATATATATATATATATATATATATATATATATAAAAGGAACAACCATTTTTTAATGTCTGATGGTAAATCAGACTTAACGTTTAATATTTTAGGTCCGTTAGGATTACCCAAATAATTTACATTTGCTAAATGCCAGAATAATGAAAGAATTTTTTTACATGGTTTTTTTATCAATTTCTAGACAGTCAAAAGTTTACACACATTTCGTTGGAAATTTTTTAGCTTTGCTTTTAAACTGTACAACTTTTGTCAAATGTTTTGGGTATCCTTCCACAAGCTTCTCACAATAGTTTGAAGGAATTGTGGACCATTCCTCCTGGCAGAATTGGTGTAACTGAGTCAGATTTGTTGGCTGTCTTGCTTGCACAAGCTTTCTCAACTCTGCCAACAATTTATCTGAATTGAGATCAGGGCTTTGTGATGGCCACTCCAAATCATCCACTCTTTTGTCCTTAAAGCACATTTTAACTAATATGGCAGTATGCTTAGGGTCATGTTCTGTTTGGAAAACCTATTAAGTTTTAATTTCCTGGCTGATGTCTTGAGATGTTGCTTCAGTATTTCTACATAATGTTCTTTCTTCATGATGCCATCTATGCTGTGAAGTGGACCAGCCCCTCCTGCAGCAAAACAGCCCCACAACATGATGCTGCCACCCCCATACTTCACAGTTGGGATGGTGTTCCTAGGCTTGTAAGCTTTCCCCTTTGTCCTCCAAATGTAACACTAGTCATTACGGCCAAACAGTTCAATTTTACTTACATCAGACCACAGGACATGTCTCCAAAATTTAGTATTTTTCCCAGTGTCATTTAGCATATTGTAAACTGGCTTTTTTGTTGATTCTGGCTTGTTGATTTTCCCATGTTGTCACATAAGGAAGCAGTGTGTTTGATGTATTCCTTAAATACTATTCTACTATTCTACAGTTAATGTTGTCAATTAGCCAATCAGAAACTTCCAAAGGCTTAACACCATCATCTGAGCTTTTCAGAAGCATGATAATCTTATTGTATGTGTAACCCCGGGGAGATGACACAAACAACTGGGGTAAGATCCAATATGCAGGTTTATTCATTGTCAGGCAAGCGATGGTCAACACAGGTGCAAACAGGTATATGGAGACAGTCCAGAATCGTAATCAGTAAACAGGCGAGAGGTCAAAAGGCAGGCGGCAGGCAGGGAGAACGAGAATACAAAGCTAGGTTGAAAACACAGGAAAACTAGACAGGAGTAACGCGTTGTAATGTCATCTAAGATAAACAAGACTCGGAAAAGTGAATAGGTGAGTGTGTGGCTTAAATAGTGTGTGCAATCAGTCTCTGACAATCCTCAGGTGGTGCGAGTAATCAGTCTAGATGAGGAAGCATGTGTGAGTGTGACCGGAGTGCGTGTATGAAAATGTAGTCCATAAATGGCGGATTTGTAGTCCATGGTTATTATTAGTGCAATCCAGCGATCGTAAGATAGATAATCGAGACATTATGTAAACTCAACTTTTAAGAAAAGTTAAAACAATTTCTCAAAAAACCTCTCTCTTTATTCTGCTATTAAGCAAAACAGAAACACATCTAATAATCTTAACTTACCTAAAAAAGAAAAAGTTGATATCTAAATATAAACAAAAATTTTCTCAAATGTGTGCATGCATGTATGTATTTATGCTTTGATTTATTTATTTAAAACAAAACAAAAAATATTCGTTAAAATACATTTGAAGAGTTCAGATGCAAAAACCTCCAAGGGCCATCTCAAACTTTCTTGTACTATGAGCATTTTTCTTTGCCTCGTGTTTAATTTCAGTTATTTTATCTTAAAATCGATGAAAATATCTTATTCTTTGCCATAAAAGTGAAATTACTGAATCAAGACATGATGCCAGAGAAAAATGCTAAATTAAGAACATTTCAGATGGCAATAAGAGGTTTTCAGATATGAACTCTTCATTTCATCATGGTCAAAATGGAGCAGGATGAAGCGCAAGCTTATTATTTTCCCCCACCCCATTACCACACACATCATTCGTCTATTACTTCAACGTATCTCTTCTTTGTAAATACTTCATCCTATTGGCATATTTTATATATAATATGGATAATAGATATACAGAGTTTAAATTTTGTCAAAACAAACTTTTATTTTGGATGTGATTAATCACAATACACTTTTGCCCAGCACTAATAATTATCCAAACTGGACACAAAACAATTCAACATATACAAGAAAATTAATGTTTATCACTATATTTTTTATGTCATTCCTTGATGATAACAAAGTTAAATGGGAATATTTAGAATAGAATACTTGAACAGTGAAAACTATTTCCTTTTTAAAGTGCATATGCTATTACAAACAATGATATCCTGCACTTTTGTTCCCTAACATTACATTTCCATTCCACATATACCTCTGTTAGATGAATAAATCAGAAGTTGTTGTCCAGCTATCTTAGTTATTTAGCATTTTTGATTCAAATACAATTTGCAAAGAAGATTTGCATTCAAAGCATTTTATGCCTACAGCAGAAATTAAAACAGTAATA
>NC_141038.1:5092500-5117500 GCF_052040795.2 Danio rerio | reverse complement strand
TATAGGTCTATATAATCATCTTTGCAATTTTGAAATTATTGTTTTTTTTATTCAGTTAATTAGATCAGTTAAAACTTTTATGATGTTTTTAAAATATCAGTTGTTCACTGTATAAAAATATAAAAATTTTAACTATTTATATTTATCAGCTTATATATATATATATCAGTTATCGGCCTCCAAATCTAAAGAGTTATCGATTTTCGATATCAGTCCAAAAGTCCATATGGGTGCATCCCTAATATACAGTTGAAGTTAGAATTAATAGCCCCTCTTAGGCTTTGCTTTTTTTTATATTTCCCAAATGATGTTGATCAGAGCAAGGACATTTTTCCAGTATGTCTGATAATATTTTTCTTCTGGAGAAAGTCTTTTTTGTTTTATTTCAGCTAGAATGTTAAAAAATTTATTTTTTTAAAACCATTTTAAGGTCAAAATTATGAGCCGCTTTAAGCTCTTTTTTTTTTTCCAATAGTCTTTAGAAAAAAAAAATTGTTATACAATAACTTGCCTAACTACTCTAACCTGCCTAGTTAATATAATTAACCTAGTTAAGTCACTTTAAGCTGTATAGAAGTGTCTTGAAAAATATCTAGTCAAATATTATTTACTGTCATCATGACAAAGATAAAATAAATCAGTTATTAGAAATGAGTTATTAAAACTATTATGTTTAGAAATGTGTTGAAAAAAAATCGTTTCTCCGTTAAACAGAAATGGGGGGGGGGGGACAGGGGGGCTAACAATTCAGGGGGGCTAATATTTCTGACTTCAACTATATATATATATATTTATATATATATATATATATTATATATATATATATATATCTTAATATTTAAATTAAAATATTTATTTTTTAGGGGAAAATCATAGACTATAAAGGATATGGTCGTAGTATCTGTGACGTCATTTATAGGTTTCTAAAGAATGCAAAAGAAGCAACAAGTAAGTGTGGCCAACCATCGTCATTTTGTTCACTCGTAATCGCATCGATGATTGTAAGAAATAATTCCAAAAAGCACCGGACTGTGTAGAGCCATGCACATAAAACAAAACAAAAATACTATGTGCTGAGTTCAGCGGCTAATCAGCCGGAATCAGCTGTGGTGAAGTAACGGCGATCAGCCTAGAAAGTGAATTAATTATGCAGACTTAAAATAAATAAATATAAAGGAAACGGATGAGTTATAAAAAAAAATCCAGCCGCCTTAAAGCTGTCATGAATGGTAATATTAGCTATATGAACCAAAATCTTTATTTGTGCCAGGCTGTAAACACCATTTTTTTCTGCTGTAAAGTTGCCATTTTTACATTGGGGTTAAAAAAAATCTGCTCTATTATGGAGCCAGGACTAGCGAAATTTCAATGAGTTGCAGTTTCAGTTACTTCCATATTAGCTTCACGAAGGAGAGTAGGAGATTGCGCTTAAGGAAAATACTATAAAAACATGAGAGGGTAATCAAACTCACATTAGAAATTCATAAATCATCATATATTAACACACAAACTAATGTTTTTATTTTTTTCCTAGATGATTCATTCATTCATTTAAGACAAATTGAATGACGTTTGATAAAACCAAAAATCAGCATTTTCACTTAATCCTATTGTGCAAAAGGTTTGCATGTGTGGCCCCTTTAAGAGCTGTTGCCCCTTTAGGAGGCGTCGCCATTTTAACACTGCGCAGCAAACTTTAGCTGCGTCCCAAATCGCATACTTATGCACTATTCTACGCCATTTTGAAGTATAAATAGTGTAAGTAGTGTGTTCACACTGAAAACTATAAAAATAATAAGTGCACTTTAATTACCCGGATGATGCACTCATTCAGCCGCTAAAATGAAGTGTGTAATGATGGACACTTCACGCACTCAACGACCGCAGGTTTGCTTACGTAGCGGAAAGGGCGGAGCTATCGGGCGCACATGTTGGATAACTTTATTTATTTTGGATGGTGAGAACAAAATTCTTCTACGAGAGTGATTATAGCGCCTCCCGATGGTGAATGCGGCAACACTCACGGCAGGTAATATTTGATAATTCGGTCGTTTATTTCACTGATTTGGCAACCGTCAAACGTCATCAGGGAAACGGTTTGAATTTCCGCTTAGTAAAAAAACATTAGTGTGCCATTTGGGACGACACTACATACATATACTATCCTGTTGAGTGTGTAAGTGCATAAGTACATAGTGCATGAGTGCATAGTGTATAGTGTGCCATTTGGGACGCAGCTTTTGAGAGAAGTGAGACGAGCCGTTCCAGTCTAGCTTGTAATGTGTCCGTGCATCCTATAAAGTGAGTTTTGCTCTGCTACATAATGCTCTATATTCACATTAAGCTGTAATCTTTGATGTTATAGTGAAAGTGATTATACTACTGAAGTGAGCACATATAATTCGATGTGATTGTTACCAATAGATGATCATTATCTATACATCGGCTGTGAGATTTATTAGTATATTGGTTATACTTCATGTTCTATGTTGCCTATGAGGTTGTTGTTTTTCTTTGTATAATAACTGAGCAAGAGTGTGGATAAATGTCATTTTGTTAAATGGCTTAGTTAAATGCTAACATGGTAACTCATTGAGCTAGAGTATTTCACTTATTCTCAGTGAAATTGATAATACATGCCCGTAGCCAGGGGGGGTTCGGATGGTTCGAAAGACCCACCACTCAATGACAAAGGTCCAGAATTTGTCTCATACATGAGCTTATTTGTCTTATTTTGACTGCTATGTCATCATAAATAGTGAAATTAATCCATTGTAAAGGGCTTTTTCAATGGATTAAGACCAAGCAAAATTCTATATATAAAATAATTTGAAAACTGTTATTCATGAATTTTTTTATCAAATCAAATGTACTTTTTTTTTTTACAAGAGAGGCTAGAAAAATTGTTAAGCTCTTTTATTTTTATTATGTTTTAATTTTTTACTATTCAAATAGCCAAATTCTGATTGAGGACAGTTGAATGTTCTGGCCAGTGTACATGCTAAGGCTACAATAGGCTACAGTTTTCAATTTAAAACTTTAACAGATTGTTATTTTTTTCTAATGATTTATGATCTAATAAATCTCTATTTTAAAAATAAGTATTTATTCATTTTTCTTTATTCTGAATCTTTAGGAAATATTTTGGTACATTAAATGTGTCATTATGATGACGATCTAACAAGCTAATCCAGCTTAAAATGTCACAAAATACAGTATTTAAATCTCATACATTGTAAGTGGGGTGTGTAACTGCAAAAAGGTCCACATTTTAACAAAAAGAACCACCCCTTATACCAGGCTGGCTACAGGCCTGTAATAATGCTCGTCATTGTTCTGACAAATATCATGTTTGATATTTGCATATTCATTTATTTATTTTTGTATCTATCTTTGTACACACACCTATTACATGCTACAGTAAATCCTCAGAAAAAGAAAAAGTTGTTGACTGAATTCTTGGGCTCTGATCAGCCCACCAGAGCGAGGGATCCATTCCATAATCCTTAAGGCCCGTGCACACTGAGACAATTTTTGCTCACGTTTTCCGTCGACGTTTAACGCCTCGTAACTAAATAAAGGGCGTCAATGTGATCGTGCACACCAACGAGCAAAACGGCAGGCGCAAAAGCGTAATTAAAAAAAAAAACGGCTCATGCGCGCAGCGTCAAAACCTTCTCCACCAATCAGATCGGCACCTTTGTTCACCTGCACAGAGCTGCTGAAGTTACCGTAAACAGCACTTGGAGGCGCTCAAGCGCAAAACTGTCAATGCACTTGATCAATAAAGAGACTAAGCCTAAAAGAAAATGTGTGTGTGTCTTCAATTACCAAGTGCTGTCTCACACACACAAAATGATGTCAGATTGACACATATATATTCAGCCTACGGCCTCGTGCCAACGCACGCCTCCCACCCGTGCTGATATACAGCCATATTCCACTGCTACGAGTGTGATATTGCGTTTATGCAACAGTTCAATGGCACAATCGTGTATATGTATAAGAAAATCAAACACGGAGAGTCTAAAGACCCTTTTTTATGAGAAACTACTTTCACTACACTATTCATTCACATCTGCAGTTGATGTCAAAACAGCAGAAGCCGTTATTAATTCACCAATGTTACTTAGAGCTAGTGTTTAAATGACTCTTTCCTAAAGTGATGACAAAACTGCTGATTTTGCTTACACTTAAAGATTATAAGGCTAAGCGCACATTGAAGAAGATGCCCAGAGGCGATATGAACGTGCAGCTGCTTATTGCATTGGTAAACAATAATCAATTCTTCATCGCTAGATCGGCTGCTTGAACCATCCATGCTTGTTCGAGTCACCAGTAACTTTAACAACATGCGTGTGACTGTGAACTTCCGCTCCTCCACTTCTTCTGTGTTATAACTGGGTGTCAGAAGCTTATAGTTGTGCAGCGCCATCTAACGTCAAAAGAGGGATTTAGCATACTCGTCTGCTTGACGCCAGTGAAAAGCGCTTAGGTTTGAACACTGAAAAACGTTTAGTAAAACGCTGACGATAAACGCAAACAAAAAACGTCCTGGTGTGTAGCCTTTACAGTCATGATTCAATCAGTTTCAACCCCAAATCTTATACCTATATAAAAAGAATATACTCAGAATGAAAACACACAGCAGTTACATGTGTTTCAGGATAGAATAACTACCATCGCAGAACTTAGCAGAAAAAGTTGGAGCAAATGCTAATCTGCTCATAATTCTAGGATGGATTTTTTGTGTAGGCCGTGGCATCTGACCTGAGATCAGTGACCTCTCTCTCTGCCCGGGGTTGCGCGGTGAAAGTCACCATCTATTAAACAGCTTGCACTTTTTGGCTCTTCAACACCGCTCTCCGTTTTGGGAAGTGAACTTGAGTTCAGATTTGCAAACCACTGTGCTTTTTCTGTCCATAAGAGGTCTGCAGTGCACTTTCTCCACCTCTGAATGACTGTAGGGGACATAAAGCTAACCTGTGAAAATATCCCGGAGAGGGAAGTCAACCCAAGGAAATTATACTGCTCTCGAATATTACCATTGTGTTTTTCTCCACTCCTACGGAAACTTGCATTGATTTGTTTCTTACCTGTCTTGCACTATTTTTCCAATAAAATGAATAACTGACCACAGAGCTACTGTACTTTTGTTTAGCGTTTAAAAACACACTATTACTCACATAATTAAAGGGATAGTTCCCTTTAAACTGAAATTTATTTACTCTCCCTTAAGTAGTTTTATATATGTATTTTAAAAATCATAATATATTGTGTGGCTGCACGGTGGCGCAGTGGGTAGCACATTCACCTCACAGCAAGAAGGTCACTCAGTTGGCGTTTCTGTGTGGAGTTTGCATGCTCTCCCCTTGTTAGCGTGGATTTCCTCCAGGTGCTCCTGTTGCCCCCACAAGTCCAAAAAACATGTGGTATAGATGAATTTGGTAGGCTAAATTGTCCGTAGTGTATGTGTGTGACTGAGTGTGTATGGATGTTTTCCAGTGATCGGTTGCAGCTGGAAGGGCATCCATTGCGTAAAACATATGCTGGATAATTTGGCAGTTCATTCCGCTGTGGCGACCCCCAGATTAATAAACAGACTAAGTCTAAAAGAAAATGTGTGTGTGTCTTCAATTACCAAGTGCTGTCTGACACACACAAATGTCAGATTGACATATATATATATATATATATATATATATATATATATATATATATATATATATACAGTTTATATATATATATATATATATTCGCCTTGTGCCAATGCACGCCTCCCACCCGTGCTGATATACAGCCATATCACACTGCTACGAGAGTGATATTGCGTTTATGCAACAGTTCAATGCCACAATCGTGTATATGTATAAGAAAATCAAAAACGGAGAGTCTAAAGACCCTTTTTTATTAGGAACTACTTTCTTACACCATTCATTCACATCTGCAGCTGATGTCAAAACAGCAGAAGCCGTTATTAATTCACCAATGTCACTTAGAGCTAGTGTTTAAATGACTCTTTCCTAAAGTGATGACAAAACTGCTGATTTTGCTTACACTTAAAGATTATAAGGCTGAACGTGACATGAAATGCCATCCAGCTACAGAGATATCTTCTAACATTGTTACAGTCTACAGTACTTCTCTATTGCAATCGGGACATCACAATAATTAGCCCCGATAATAACAACAAATCCACTAACGTTACTAGACTGCTGTTGTGTTTGCGATAAGGAGAAACGCTAAACACATGCGGGCTTTGCTTATTTCAGTCTGCCAACACAACACACATTCCTGATATGCGAGCAAATCGGTATAAATACAACACTACAACATACAAAAAGAGAGAGATTATCTAAATGGGTACTGTACCAAGGTTGGCAACCCGGGGGTGTTAAGTTTACAGACTGTGCCAAAGAGAGGGGTGGGTCAAATTACGGGAGTTTTTTTTTTTAGAAAGAAAAAAAAAACGGTATGTTTGTGGGAGACTGGTCTGAAATACTCGATACTCCCATTAAAACAGAAGGGTTGGCAGGTGTGCTTACCAGTTTAATATTAATTTAACCTGCTATGGTTAGAAATCAGACTGATATATCTTCTAAGCGTAAGGGCTTATTATGCGGTTATGTCGCCATCTTGTGGATAGAAAACGTCAACTGTCGCCGATGAGCTGTCTCTCAGAAATTGTAAATATTTTAAAATAGGCACTAATCTTGCAAATAAACTGCATAGTTACAACCAAAACAACTACATTCTCGAATAAAAAAAGTCTCAAAAGTATATTTTGTTGTCTAACTGCAGTAATATTTGTCAAACTGTAGCATTTGCTTGTAGCTGGCTGTATGTGGGCGGAGTAATACACAAAGGATAAAGAGGCTGTACGGATGCTGATATTACTCAAATATATCATGGCTGTCAGCCAATCAGATTCGACATCCAGACAGAACTGATCTGTGTGTGTGTGTGTGTATATATATATATATATATATATATATATATATATATATATATATATACACACACACACACACACATACATACATACACACACACTATAACACTATGTATCTAGGGACTTCTTATTTTATATAATAAATCCCCTTTAGGTTTTAAAAAATATTTTATAAAATAACTTTTTTAATACAGCTTTAGTAAATGTTGAGGTATGATTAATAAATGCTGTGCGAGCATTGCTCATTATTATTCATTCATTCATTCATTTTCTTGTCGACCCTGTTCCTTTATTAATCCGAGGTCGCAACAGCGGAATGAAACGCCAACTTATCCAGCGCATTTTTACACAGCGGATGCCCTTCCAGCCGCAACCTATCTCTGGGAAACATCCATACACACTCACTCACACTCATACACTACGTAGTACGTACAATTTAGCTTACCCAATTCACCTGTATTACGTCTTTGGACTGTGGGGGAAACCGGAGCTGCTCATTATTAAATCATCAGAAAATACTTTAACATTCACTGATGAAACCTAAATTCAAAAGCTAAAACTTCACAGAGTGATATCAATGACTAAACGATAAAAAGAGCATTCACATTTGAACACGGCAATAACCCTGATTCATTTTCTTAGTATATACTCAAGTTCTCTTGAACAAACATTAAGCAAAAAGCCTTTTGCTCTTTTCTGTGAATGTGCACTTTATGGAAGTAAAGTGGAGCGATGCTTGTATTGAAAACAAACCAATTTCCCCCCTCTTGTTGCTTTCTTTACATTGCATCTGCATGCGTTGGTGATTATTGGGGTCGTTTCCACGTATTGTGTAGATTTCTTTCTCCCCAGGCAATCTGCACTTCCAAGAAAGGAACGGCAGTGCTGTGTTTAGCAATGTACTTTGGCAGCATAATGTAAAAGTAGGTTAGCAACAACAGGAACTCAGAGTGGCACCAAAGGGACCTCTCATTTAGGATTTAGGAGAAAAACTACATTTAATGACTGTACCTTCAACAATTCCAATACGCTCTTAATCACAAACATTACTAAACCTTTTGCTAAATGTCACTGTAATATTCAACAGGGACCTTTTAGAGACGTACAGTACAGCTAATAATCAAAAACTCTGATAATTGCATAAAAAAACACACACCGAAATTACATCTTTGAAATGCACAGGAAATGCCAGGAAGTTTCACACAGTTTTGCCATTTGTAAACTGAAATTAGCATTCTGTTGGTATATTTGTTCAGGAGGATGTAGTTTTGTTTTTTGTTTTTTTTTCTAGAATGTTTAATCTTTCTTGAAGGAATAGTTTACCTAAAATTAAAAACAAAAATAGACTCACTGTTCTCCCTCAAGTGGTTCAAAACTATGAGTTTATTTGGACACAAAATAACATTTATTCATTCAATTTTCTTTGGCTTAGTCCTTTTATTAATCAGGGGTCACCACAGTGGAAAGAACCACCAACTATGAACCACCAACAACGAGGACATGTTTTATGCCGTGGACGCCCTTGCAGGTGCAAGCCAGTACTGGGAAACATCCATACACTCTTGCATTCACACACATACACTACGGCCCCGTTTACACTAGTGCATTTTAGTTTGAAAACGCATAAGTTTTGCTACGGTTACGCCATCCGTCCACACTACGCCGGAGTTCTCGAGCGCCGAAAACGGAGCTTTTTGAAAACGCTGGAGAGGCCGTTTTCCTTCTAAAACGCTGCTGCTCCGTCTCAGTGTGGATGGGGAAAGACGGAGACATCTGAAAACGGAGGCGGGGCTGCAAACGTTCGCCTATCTGATTGGGGCTTTTCCTCAATATTAAGTAGCCCACACACAGTTCAGTGTCGCATCCTCTTCTTGTAAGTTAAGACTTCGCAAGTTTGATCAAGGCTGCAGTCTCCCCCTTTTCAGTTTGATATGGAAAACATACCTAGGACACGGGTAAATCTTCAAAGGGAACAGTGTACTTTATAACTTCATTCACATCACCTTGGCTACGTTGTTTCACTTTCTCAACAATAAAAAGTAAACATGATTTAAGGAACTGCCTATTTTCTGTTTAATACTAGCAACTAAACAGACAGCAGAAATGTTGAGGTGTCGTGCTGTATATATGTGGATATTGTGGATATTTATAACAAAACGGAGCCGATAACAACTGCCTCCTTTCAATTTCAGTGAAAATACGAAACGCACCCTCTCTTTTGCTGAATATCAGTTTTAATAATCGATAATTATAAAAGTATAACATACAATAAGTTTATACATTGTAGGAAATAAAGGCAAGCGATCAGTCAATGTACCTGGATTAATCATTAACTTATTTTTGCGCTCAACCAAAACATGTTACCCGTGAACAAGTAACTTAATAGATTCCAATGACCAAAGTCAGGGAATTGGCCTATGTCGTTAGATAAAGACAACAACATGAATGAAATATCACGTTTAGCAAATATAGTGAGATTAGATCCAGCGGGAGATGCTTGATGAGCAGTCCGACAAGCAGAGCTCTCATCTGGGTAGAAATGCTGGAGCGCTTGCCCGAGAGTGTGTGTGTGGTCACGTGATGTGCGTTTTTTTAGCGTTTTGGTGTGGACGGAGAGCTGTTCAGAAACGCTGGGTAAAACGCGAGTGTGGACGCGGATCGTTTTCATTCTACAACGCCGTTTTAAAACTAAAACGCACTAGTGTAAACGGGGCCTACATGTGTATTACCCAATTCACCTAATGACCTTATTCTAAAATGCAGAAGTGCGCCTGTTATTGCGATTGTCTTAGAACACAGGTGTCAAACTCAGTTCCAAAAGGGCCGCAGCTCTGCACAGTTTAGTTCCAACCCTAATTAAACACACCTGATCAAACTAACTGAGTCCTTCAGGCTTGTTTGAAACCTACAGGTAATTGTGTTGGAGCAGGGTTGGAACTAAACTGTGCAGGGCTTCGGCCCTCCAGGAATTGAGTTTGACACCCGTCTTAGAACTTCAGATTCAGTCGCCTATGGAAGAAATGACTAGGAATAATAAACGGCAGAAAACGGTCAAACTGCTTGCTTCACAAACAAATGTTTGCATGACTCTACAGACTAAGTAGAATAATATAATAAAAAAAAATATCAAATTGCAACATCAAACAGCGAAACGAGCAGTTTTTAACGTCAAAAAACTAATGGAAGTAAATGAGACCGGAAGTCTCGAGCCAAAAAGATTAAAATGGCAGCGCCAATTAGGAAAAGTGTGGGTGCTATTGTTATGTTGGCTTCATTCAAACATTTATTAAATGACAAAATTCTACTATTTACACTCACCGGCCACTTTATTAGGTACACTTGTCCAACTGCTCAATGCAAATTTCTTATCAGCCAATCACATGGCAGCAACTTAATGCATTTAGGCCTGTAGACATAGACAAGAGGATCTGCTGCAGTTCAAACCAAGCATCAGAATGGGGAAGAAAGGGAATTTAAGTGACTTTAAACGTGCCATCGTTGTTGGTGACATACGGGCTGGTCTGAGTATTTCAGAAACTGCTGATCTACTGGGATTTTTACACACACCCCTCTCTAGGGTTTACAGAGAATGGTCTGAAAAAGAGGAAATATCCAGTGAGCGGCAGTTCTGTGGGCCCAAATGCCTTGTTGATGCCAGAGGAGAATGGCCAGACTGGTTCCAGCTGATAGAAAGGCAACAGTAACTCAAATAAGCACTCGTTACAAGCGAGGTCTGCAGAAGAGCATCTCTGAACACACAACACATCCAACCTTGAGGCTGATGGGCAACAGCAGCAGCTTTTTTTTGTTTTTGTTTTTTTGTTCTTAGCTTTTGTTCAGCTAAGAACAAAAAGCTGAGGCTACAATTTGCACAGGCTCACCAAAATTGGACAGAAGAAGATTGGAAAAACCTTGCCTCGTCTGATGAGTCTCGATTTCTGTTGCCACATTCGGATGGTAGGATCAGAATTTGGCGCCAACAACATGAAAGCATGGATACGTCCTGCCTTGTATCAATAGTTCAGGCTGGTGGTGGTGTAATGGTGTGGGGGATATTTTCTTTGCACACTTTGGGCCCAGTAGTACCAATTGAGCATCGTGTCAATGCCACAACCTACCTGAGTATTGCTGCTGACCATGTCCATCCCTTTATGACCACAGTGTACCCACCTTCTGATGGCCACTTACAGTAGGATAACCTGCATGTCATAAGACATGAATAATCTCAGACTGGTTTTTTGAACATGACAATGAGTTAGCTGTACTCAAATGGCCTCCACAGTCACCAGATCTCAATCCAATAGAGCAACTTTGGGATGTGGTGGAACGGGAGATTCGCATCATGGATGTGCAGCAGAAAAATCTGCAGCAACTGTGTGATGCTATCATGTCAATATGGAGCAAAATCTCTGAGGAATATTTCCAGTAACTTGAAGTATATTAAGGCAGTTCTGAAGGCAAAAGGGGGTCTAACCCAGTTCTAGTAAGTGTACCCAATAAAGTGGCCAGTTAGTGTAAAATCCATCCATGTTTTCTGGTTCACAAAAATTATTAAATTGCCACTGCATTGATATTTGAGTGACAATGAACGACAGTTATAATTTTTAACGTGTTTTTTAAGGTTAGTTCACCCAAAAACGAAAATGATCATTTCTTAGGAAAGATGGCTAACGCTCCGTCCTTGGCTTTCCAAGCATCGCCTTCTCTTTTTTTCAAGGCGTTTGCACACACTATTCTTCACCTGAGTGCATTGAAGCCTCAGGGTCTCCGGCGTGTTGTGTCAGCCTCCATTATTAACCGCCTTAGCAGCTTCATGTTTTACCACTAACGCACTTTCTTGTTTTTTTTTTTTCCTGTGCATCATATTTATTGTCCCCTCTTGGATTCGAGACCCCTAAAATATTTGCCCCGGCTCTGCACACGGGCCAGATCTTAATGTGCATCTTCTAACAAGCTGTAGGCGGTGGTGACTGCTCTCTCCGTCTGATATCCTGGAGTGAGTGCAGGAGAGTTTGTGTGTGTGTTCCTGTGCTGCTGTCAGCTTGTATTGTGCACTGTGGTGACTAATTGACTCCCAGGCCACTGCCGGCTACCCTGCATTACCCCAGCGTGTCCTCCTCCACAAAGAGCTTACAAATCCCAACAGCCCGAAGAATGATCATCCCTCTGGACTTCACACCTCGCAGGCTGAGAGAGAGAGTCTGACCTGTGCTTCAAACGACGTCAGATTAAAGGAGCGGCTTTGAACGGAGGCGAGACGCGACTTTTGTTGCACTTCTCACCTCGGCGAGTTGCATTTGTGTTGAGTCTGTAACACTGAAAACAATGATTCATTGGATTTACAGTGCTCAACACATGAGAACACCCCTTACAAATCTCTCATTTAAGTCCATATTTTCTATAGGAAGCTTTATAATGTAATTTTGCATATACATTAGATTAGTCAGTACTCAAGCCAAATCTGGAGCTAATCACAAACAAATGAACTTATGATAATGTAAAGGAGGCCAGCTAGTTAGTGCTGTGCAGGCAAACCACACTCCTCTGACCTCTAAAGGTGCTCTAGCTTCAGACGCTAGAGGCCATGGTCTTTAGCCTCCTTGGTAGAGCAACCAACTCCCATGCGGAAGGTCGCCGGTTCGATACCAGCTCGGAGCGGGTTTGGTGGCATAGGACTGGCAGGGTTACATTAGTGTCGTGACCTGGATGTGAGTGAGGTTCGGGGGGGGAGGGTGTAACGGAGGCCTAGTAAGTGCTGTGCAGGTAAACCTCACTCCTCTGACCTCTAAAGGTGCTCTAGCGACAGACGCTAGAGGCCATGGTCTTTATCCTCCTTGGTAGAGCAACCGACTTTAATGAGGAGCGGGTTGGGTGGCGTAGGACCGGCGGGGTTACAATAACAGTCTAAAATTAGCACCCCTCAATAAAAAATATTAAATAAAAAGTTTTAAAATAGCAAAATTTAAGAGAAACAAAAAATATATATATATAATTTTGTTGAAATTTGGTTGTTTGTTATTTTCCCCATTATTTTGCCTAAATTCAAATGTATTATCTTTCTATTCCTTAAGATGTGGGTGACTGAAATATTGTTTTAATAAATATATCTGTTTAATAAATCTATTTTGCTCAAATACATCATAATAGATGACCTATCTTCACTGAGAAACGGATAAAAATATTCATTTTCAAAATGGGGTGTACTCATTTGTTCAGCAGTGTACTAATTTTAAGAGTGGTTGCAAACAATATATATGGGTTGAATTTCATTCATCATTCATTTTCTTGTCGGCTTAATCCCTTTATTAATCAAGGGTCGCCACAGCGGAATGAACCACCAACTTATCTAGCAACACTGCTTCGTCAGAAATTATACCAGGAGTGGGGTTCAAACCCTCGAGGACATTAGTCTGTTGGATCTTAAGTCCAACGCCTTAACCACTCAGCCATCCTGGTCATTGGGCTGAATTTAAACAAACAAATTAGGTAAATAGTAAAGCAAATGAGCCCATTTAAATAGTCTGCAATCACTTAAAACTTTTTTAGTAAATCCTTTACTTTTTTACTGGGTTTGTGTCAAAACATCATGTTTCAAGGGTTGCAAAGCACATTTGTTGAAACACTCTTCTCTCTGTATATGCACCGCACAGTTCACTTAATCTCCATCTTACCACATAATCATGTTGCACTACTTACTTTTTTAACTTCTAATCTTGCACAACATTGTTCTGTCTTCATTAAAAAGTACTGGTATAGTCTGTCTCAGGATATTTGTATAGTTAAGTACTTATATTGTACATATGTATGGGTGTGTATCAAAGTCTCGTTAGGCAAGTTTCTTCACTCAGCGGACATCTTTAAAACACCTCTCGGTCAGTATGCTCGGGCATTCGGTCTGAATGGGGAAACATCAAATTCCCCAAAACTGCTTGACAAGCTTACCATTGAATTTCATATAAGGAAACAACAATAAAGTTAAACAACAGCTGTGTCTTGCAGTTTAATTTCTAAACATCTAAAACACAAAATCTGCAGAAACTCCAGCCTGATCTCACGAGGAAACCTAAGTAGTTTACGTTTTGCCAGTTTAGTGGCTAATTCGTACGAATTCGTGCGAGTTTAGGCGTACGAAATTATACGATTTTAAAAAGGAGGCATGGCATCTAACCCCACCTCTAAACCCAACTGTCATTTGGGGGAGGAGCAAATCATACTAAAATGTACGAATTAGGTCGTACGAATTCATACGAATTAGCCACTAAATGAAAAAGTTACGAATTGCGGTGAGATTGTTTTGGAAACTCGCATCTGCTCCGAGCCCCACACCCGGAGTATTGTCAGTCTATAGACCTTTTCCATGGCTGCTGCATGGAGGGCGCCATAGCGACCAGCGTCTTCCGGTAGAATGCTAAAAACTTCCGTTTACAGCGTGTACAACTGGTAATTTGCGCTCCGAAAATGGGTTTCAATAACGTTTTTAATAGATAACAGAGTGTTTTTGTGACACACAACTTAGAAATGTGTCTGTTAAAGCCGTTATAATCTGTCACATGTGGTTCAAGCGCGTCAGAAATAAGAGAAAAACGTTCTCCTAGTTCACGTGTCTGCCGTCAGAAATACAGTGTGTTCCCGGCCTGTCAGCTGTTAGCTCAGCGGCTCTTTGAGCTAACACACACACACACACACACACAGACACACACAGAGAGAGAGAGAGAGAGAGAGAGAGAGAGAGAGCAAACCAGAGTACTGGCATGAAACTTAACAGGTATGAAAGTCGTGCAATTTACAAAAATGACCAATAAAAGTCTGTTATTGATCCTCTGCTGCTGATTTGCTGTTCATTCTAATCGCGAGCCGTTTGTGTTTTATTTCGTGTGTTGTTTTCACCACGGTTTGTGTTTTTCTGTAATTCCGAAATGACACTAGCCTATATTTTCACTTTGTCACTGTTATTAAATCAGTGTGTCAGTGGCACAGTACAGGCTACGTGTGTGTGTCATACATTTTGTTGAACTACATTTGTTTGGGCTGGTTATATATTTGAAATAAAGAGAAAATGTTGACTTTAGCGATGACGAGGCTTCATTTAAACTGCAGAAGATGCCGTCTGACAACGAGGGGAAAACGCCTCACAGCAGCTGTTTTCCATCCTATAAGATCGCATTTCTTTAATGATCAGTCCAGGAGATGATGCTGATGGACAACAGTATTAGTTCAAAGAGGATAAAAGCAGGTAAAATAGATTAAAACTATCGTTTCAAAGCTGTCCAAATGTGACCGTTTACACACAGCAGCTGCCGACCGGAAGTTCTTCGCATTCTCCTCGCGCATACACGCAAAGCATAATGGGTAATTTTGCGTTCCAAAAAAAAAGGTCTATAGCAATCGATGATTGGCTCTTGTACTAGTAGGCGGGGTTTTATTCTCCATATTGACCGTTACATTATTCCCTATTCAAAAAGAAACAAGTGACAAGGCTTGTGTATTCTATAGTCTTAGCTCGGGTATCCAGGGCAGTAAAATAAAAACCAAAGTGATGCATATTTGCATAAAATATAGATTCTACACTTTCAAAAGAAACCACTTAAGGGGGTTTGATGCAATGCTAGCCCTTTGAATCTTAAAGCGGAAGTCGATGACGTGGAGTTTAACTGGGTAAAGAAACGTGCCCAACACTGGTTATTAGTTACCATAACTTTAATAGTTACTAATAACTTTAACTTGTAACTTTTAACAGTTAAAGCTATTATATGTAAACATAGTTATATTATATTGGTGTATTACGTGTATAAGTTGTTCTCAAAGTTTCTAGTACTTTATAACAGCATTCTCTGCAATTGTGGTTTTCCACATTGTTTTCTTATTTGGCTGTGAATCGCAGCATGATTGCATCATCAACACGAGTGCAAGGTAATGCAGAGAAGACTTTATTATTTTAAAGCTGTGGGGAATTTTCGCACAGACAAGCAGCAATAAAAAAAGTATTATTCTACTGTATGTATTGCAAATTATATGTTATCAGCATATAATATCAGCGTATGCTATCAGCAGTGCTTCAATCCACAGACTGCTTTCAGTACAATTTCAGCTCATATTGGAGTCTGCATGAATTCGTCTGAACGGCTTGTATAAAAAGTAAACAAAACAAACACTTACTGTGGGTCCACATGGAAATCGAATGTAAAAACAACCCAAATCTGATCAAATTACAATAATAGCAAACTTTCATTAAAGTTTAGGCAGTACAGAAATGCTCATGATTATTAAAGGACACCATAAATGAAAATCATCTTATGTAAGCTGTTTGGACAGATGTGTGTGTAGGTAAAATGTGTCCACTGTCATATTGGAATGATATAAACACAATAAGTCTCTTTTTTTTTTATTTCCTGATGTTAAAAAAGGAGCCAAATCCCTCCCGTTTTGAGGCCGACTGCAACGTGATGTAGGAATGTGGTTTCCCCGCCCAACGATTTGATTGACAGACATGAATTAACATGTCTCTATAGTAACGCGTATAATCATATCAACAAGACAGGACGTGAGCAAAGCAACTGGGATTAAAAGATCTGTTCAGCTCTCTGTGATCATCAATTATTATCAAGTGTGATCAAGAATGAGTTTTACAAGTTTAAAACGTTAAAAACAGTGCATGTTTATAATGAATTACAGCGACTTTACTGTCTTTATCACCACAGTAGAGTACGTTAGTACAGTTCTAGAGGAAAAGATGATGCTTTAATCCCGGTTGGTGGACGTTAAATTAGATTTAATTTGTAAGTTAACAAAATGGATATCCATACAGCAGTTACATATATATATATATATATATATATATATATATATATATATATATATATATATATATATATATATATATATAAATATATATGTATATATTAGGGTTGTAACAATATACCGGTATGACGGTCTACCACGATTTGAACGTGCACGTTTATCATACCATGAACAATTGCATATCAACGGTTTTAACCCTTAAAGACCGAGACAGCCGCCCGCGGCTAAAAATAAGTATTGCTCTTAAATGTTTAATAACTTTTGATCCGCTGATCCGATTCATACAATTCAAAGATTGGCATAAAGAAGAGAATCTCAGCCTTATATATCTCAGAATATATATATATATATATATATATATATATATATATATATATATATATATATATATATATATATATATATATATATATATATATATATATATATTCATTCATTTTCTTGTCGGCTTAGTCCCTTTATTAATCCGGGGTCACCACAGCGGAATGAACCACCAGCTTATCCAGCATGTTTTTTGCAGCCCTTTCAGCCACCCCGAAACCGGAGCACCCAGAGGAAACCCACGCGAACGCAGGAAGAACATGCAAACTCCAACTGAGCCGAGGTTCGAACCAGTTCGGACCTTCTTACTGTGAGGTGACTGCTCACAAAGGCCACTGCTTCGCCATCTATCTATCTATCTATCTATCTATCTATCTATCTATCTATCTATCTATCTATATATATATATATATATATATATATATATATATATATATATATATATATATATATATATAAACATGATGTTTTGATTATTTTGAGCATAATATTTTTGAAGATACCATGTTTTGCCAGAAATTACTATTGAATTTACTCCATTTAATACAATTTCAAATTACACATGAACCACATACACACAAAACGGAATTAATTAGCTTACTGATTGATAGATATATTGAAAGATTAACAAATTGAAATATAACACTGATTAGAAATTTAAATCAAATATGTCATGATATTTTAAATATGTCAAATGTATATGATCATGCAATCCTAATTACCAGCAATAACTCAATAACTCCACTGAACAACTGGATGTTAAATTCCTCATCAATTTATAACAGAGAACTACAATAAAAATGATCCTGAAATGATATAATTAACTATAGTGACATTTGAATAGTGACAATAATAGCTTTCATTAAAAACATTTCAAGCTGCACACAACCAAGAAAGTCAGACAGATTTAGAACAACATGAGAATGATTAAATGATGAAAAATATTAATTTCACAGTGAACTATCGCTTTAGTGAGCAAATGAGAGCATTTGCTCATTACCGATGAACAAGAAACATCCATACTATGAATAGCAATAAGCCTTAAAAAGAAAGGAATGCATCGCCCAATTAAAATTTCCTCCTTGGCTAAACTTCTGCATTTTAAAAACTCCTTTTCGTGTTATTCAAATGAATAAACAAAGAAACAGTATTTTAAACGCGTGTCAGCACGCACATTGCTCTAAACGTCTCACACTTACATAAGACTTACATAATATACATTGTGTTGCATCACCAGAATCACCATACTACATAAAGAATTAAGAAATGTGTTTTTAAGTTACACAAGCACCAATCACTTCACACGCAAAAAAAAAAAACATACAAAAAACAAGTGTCACTGTGTGAACATCAGCTATCAATTTTCATTTACCCATTTCCAGTCTGGAGTAATTTAGTGCACACATTATGGAAAGTACACACACACGCAAACACACACATGCTTTCACACACACAAATGGGTTTTCAGTCAGCCTAAAGAATCTCGATAGGCACATGATTAATGTCCTGTCGGGCTGAATTAGCCCCGCAGCCATCAGCGGGCGCTTGGATCAGGGCCCAAAGAGACTCACCCCCGCACAAAACACAGCACAAAAGGGCCAGAGGAAGAAACCGTAGAGCTAGCAAATGAGAGAGAGAGGTGAGGAGAAAACGACTCTGAATTCATATGTACAGTTGAAGCCAGCATTATTCGCCCTCCTGTGCATTTTCTTTTCTTAGTTAAATATTTCCCATATTATGTTTTTACAGAGCAAGGAATTTTTCACAGTATTTCCTATAATATTTTTTTCTTCTTATTTGATTTATTCCGGCTAGAATAAAAGCAGTTTTAAAAAATTTTTTTAAACCATTTTAAGGACAAATATTATTAGCCTTGTTTGTCTCAGAAAACCATAAACACAGTTGATAGTATTGAACGGACGGCAATGTAAGTTTTTCCAGCCTGATCTCACGAGAAAACGTAAGTATTTTACGTTTCGGCAGTTTAGTGGCTAATTTGTACGAATTCGTATGAGTTCAGTCGTAAGAAAATGTACGATTTTAAAAAGGAGGCGTGGCACCTAACCCCACCCCTAAACCCAACCGTCATTGGGGGATAAGCAAATCGTAGTAAAATGTACGAATTAGATCATACGAATTTGTACGAATTAGCCACTAAATGAATTGCCGTGAGATTGTGTTGGTTTTTCATAACAAATATGTTTCTGTGGAGTTAAGGCGACATCTAGTGGTTGATGTCGGTAGCGGAAGTTATTGCCTTGGTTTTGTTTCATTTTAGTTCGGCAGAGACACATGGCATGGCAGTTAAGCCTGGTTTATACTTCTGCGTCAAGTTACCGGCGTGACCCACAGTGCATGCAATGCGCATAGCTGCGCATTTATACTTCTGTGCCCTGTCCCTGTTGGTCTGCATTAACACTTCCGAAACGCTAGTTGGCAGTGAGGTGTTAATGTTCCTCTGTGTCGAGTTTATTCACTGCTGTTTTGTTTTCCTGAACACTTCCGCGATGTACAAGTGGCTCAAACTCGCTCATTTTGAGGCAGGAACCGGCGGACGTGCAAGAATTTTAACTATGTGGTAAACAAAACAAAACTTTCCATCCGGAGCTCCTTCGCGTGACTCCACACTTGTAAACAATCGCTCCATCAGGCTCGCACCATTCACGCGGCTCTCGGTCCCGCCCAGACTCGTCAGCGCACCCAAGCTGACCAATCACAGAGCTTGTGCTACGCGTCGTTGCGACGTGTAGTTACATTTTTTGAGAGGTGCACGTCAGCGACGCCGACGGCTACGGCGAAGGGCTATGCGTCAGCACCGTAGCATACGCCGGCATTTGACACAGAAGTATAAATCAGCCTTTATTCAGCAGCTTCTTCTGACGAGCAAAACGTGCTAACAGTGTAGTCTAAAGAGGGCAATACCCTATAAGTATTATTTTTGTTGAATGATTACATAAATACAATTGGTTTTCTGTCAAAGAATGTTGTTAGTTTGTATAGTTAATCGATAATGTCAACGGAATTCATTGAGTTGACGTTGCTGCTTAATGATAAAGCATACTGTGCAAGAGTTATGTGAATGTAAAAGACATTTATTTGCGTTTCACAGGTTTTACAAGTAAAAAGGAATAGAGGATGAGAAAAGGATGGATCAGCATACATCATCTATGATTCTTTGTGACTTTTTCCATGCTAACTGACTAGATAACTAAGCAGCCAGCCTTATTGAGGCCAGTACAAGCCTCGTTAAGCAATATTCAATGATTCATCAATTTTTCATCGATTGTCTATAGAACAATCTATCATTATTCTATATTATTCCCTAACATACACCTGGCGCAATAAGGCACAAGGTGATTTGTTGCTATTTTCAAACCAGCACAACAATCATTTTCATGTTTTGCACCACGTTGTTGAAATAGCAAAATCCATTTGCACCACTTTGTGGACTTGTGGGTGTGCTGGTCTGAAAAGGAGCTGTGTTAAGGTGCATTTTTGGCATGTTGCTATTTTGAGAAATTGAAATAGACTACGCCATTAAGTAAAAGAGTGCATTAGTTATGCACCTATACTAGGGACGATTTTAGGATTTTCATTTTAGGGGGACTCAGCTCCTTTTAAGGTAAAAAATATATATATATATATATATATATATATATATATATATATATATATATATATATATATATATATATATATATATATATATATATATATACACAGTTAGAATTATTAGCCCACCTGAATTATTTGCCCCACTGTTGAAATTTTTTCATAAATTTCAGTTTAATGGAGAGAAGATTTTTCAACACATTTCTTAACATAATAGTTTTAATAACTCATCTTTAATATCTAATTTATTTTATCTTTGACATGATGATAATAAACACCATTATAATATATATATATATATATATATATATATATATATATATATATATATATATATATATATATATATATATATATATATATATATATATTCAAGGCACTTCTATACAGCTTAAAGTGAATTTTAAAGGCCTAACTAGGTTAACTAGGCAGGTTAGGGTAATCAGGCAAGTTATTATAACAATGGTTTGTTCTGTAGACTATCGAAAAAAATATATAGCTTAAAGGGGCTAATAATTTTAACCTGAAAATTGTGTTTAAAAAAATTAAAAACTGCTTTTATTCTAGCTGAAATAAAACAAATAAATATTATCAGACACACTGTGAAAATTTCCCTGTTCTGTTAAACATCAATAGGGAAATCTAAAAAAAAAAAAAAAACTCAAAGGAGGGCTAATAATTCTGATATTGTGTGTGTGTGTGTGTGTGTGTGTGTGTGTGTGTGTGTGTGTGTGTGTGTATATATATATATATATATATATATATATATATATATATATATATATATATATAGTGAATAATTTAGGTTCTGTTTTACGATGTGGTATGCATTAACTGTACTTTGCTGCCATGTTTTTAAAAGTGAGGACCACAATGGAAAAAAGCCAAGGGCTTTATTGTGTTCGTTTCCTCAACGATTTATTAAAAAACGTATGGGATACTTGTATTTTGTACAGTTTGTTTAAACCTCACAAATAAAATCCAATTCAATCATTGAATCAATCTGTGCAGCTGAATAAACGCTATTATAAAAGTTTGTTCTGGTAATCTTCAACCAAATTCTGACCATTTTCTTCACTTTGTGTAGCGGTGCTTCTCTGATGTCGCTTTGATGCTTCAAACACTATATTCTTAACCACACCCCCTTGCCGTTAGTTTGATATTAAGGAATGACGTGCACAAAAAACTCAGTATTCAATTTCAGTAGGAAGTATATGAACAACATCAAGTCTCAGCAACTTTAGGTTCACACAGACTTTAAATAAATGATACCAACACAAGCTACATTATCAATGTAAAAATTAAGGTTTTGTTAGTAGGAAATCACTCAGCCTGCACTGAAACATAACCAGCAAATCTGTGTTTCCAACTGTTTCCTCTAAATGCGAGTAAATATTTCACTTCCCGTTTCCTATCATTGATTTCAATGTTTGTGTTGTTTTACTTAATCAATCAGTTCCACTCACATCTTTGCATCTCTGCGTTTTGTGTTTCTGATTCCATTAATCTATCCGTGGGACCATATGGGCGTCTATTAGTGTTTATTCTCTCTCTACCCAAACCAGGCTGGTATTCGTCTGTCACAGGACAGCACTGCAAGGGATGCCCACCGCTCAGCAACAAGAAAGGGACGGAAAGCCTGAGTTTTCAGTCTGCTGTTTTTTTTTTTTTTTAAACAACCGCTACCACCTGTGTTCAGATAAATGCTATTTTGGTGTTTGCCATTTCGCTGGCCCATCAGACAGAGAGAGACACACACACAAGCGCAGCCCACCCATCTTCAAAAACACCCTCGAAATCACAGCACGCTGCTGGTAATTGCCTTCACTTTTAAGTTTGTTTGTGGGAGTGGAGACGCTAATGACTCCAGCCACAACTTAATTGCTGGAGCGGAAGAGACTGAAAAAGCAAAATCTCTCTTCTAAATGCTTTTATTTTCCAACGAGTGTTTATAGAGACAGATTACACAGATAAACTCCCCAATATTTTACACCTGCTCTGGGAAATGTCTCTGCGTCCCTTCACGCACCTGCCAGGTTGGGTGGAGGTGTGTTGGCAGAATGGGAGGTAATTAAAATATACGCAGGTAGTGTCTGTATAATGAGGTTATCTGAGTGTTGTTTATTGCAGTCTGTCTGAGTAGATCTGAACACACAGTAGCGCTGAGGGTTTCGATCAGCGTGATTTGTCCAACCCAGGCTCATTCTGTAGATGAACCCCGATATACATTTTTTAAGAGCGCAAAATAAGTCCCAGGAGCTTTGTTTTTTGTTTTTTTGCTGTTTTTTTTCCTTGCGGTTCCACCAGCCATTCTGTTCTTGCCTAAATTTACCAGAGGCTGCTGTTGACCAACTGACTGACTGACCCACCCTCCGCCTCCTCTGAACCCAACCAATAGTGATTTCAAAAAGCACAGATTGACCTGCCCAATTCCCTAAACCCGACCAACAGTGTTTGCAAATGCAATCCAGAAAAAGAAAAGCCCTCAGTATCCTGATTTTAACCACATTTTCAGATTTTACCACATTCTCACCTTGGTATTTAATTATTTATTTTATTTTTTGGTCGAATATGTCCCATGAGGTACTTTTTTGCAGGTTTTGTTTTCACGAATGCACCAGAGGTTGCTGTGTATGCTTTTTGAGAGCTCAAATTTCTCTGGTAAGTGCCATGCGCACCTGCTCTTCTCACATAAATCCGCCAGAGGTTGCTGTTGACTGAATGATTGACCCACCCTCCTTTTTCCGTAAACCCAACTGATAGTGTTTTCAAAAGCAGTGAAGAATAGGAAAAGCCCTTAGGGCCGCCTGATTTTTACCACGTTTTCAAATTTTACCACATTCTCATCCTGTTATTTACTTTAGTTTATTTTTTGGCTTTTGTTTTTCGTTTTACCTGCTTTCTGGAACCGTTTTTCACCAGCCTTAAACCCCATTGTCGCGGCTAACTCAACTTACACGTCTCAAATCCGCTGACGTATGCAGCAAGCCACAGGACGAACTGATAATAGCAGAAAAGCTGTCTACACTGAGGTAAGCGGTCAGCTGGTTATCACTAAAAGGCAATATGTTGCAAATGATTTGCCACATTATTAAGTGAAGTTTATTAATAAACTAATTTCAAGAGGATCACATGCTTATGATTGCTTGCAGCCGGCCCGCATTAATCAGTTTATGATTCACCAATCAGACGATTCCTAAGCCACTAAAAATACCCTGAGTTCCATATGACAGCCATCTTCATTTTGAAGAACCCCCCTTTCACCCCTACTCCTCCTCCTTTTCTAGATGGGTGGTTAGCACTGTTACCTCATAGCAAGGACATCCCCCTCACTTTTAGAGATGGACCATTTAGAAACAGGTGATTAATAATTATATGAACGTAAGCTTCTGGATCTCATTCAGATGTCCCCCCCATCTACTTTTAAAATGTCCCCTACGCCCCTGAATGAATGAATGAATATACTGTTGACCATCCCTTACACCTTGACCCAACCCTTAAACCTACACAAACCAGCAAACCTGTCCCCAACACGTATCCCACTTCAAGAACATCAGAAGTGTACTCCAATCCATTATGAACACAGTAAGCACATTGTATATTATATATATATATATAATATATATGATATATATGAATATATATATATATATATATATATATATATATATATATATATATATATATATATATATATATAATATATAATATATATGAATATATATATATATATATATATATATATATATATATATATATATATATATATATAAATATATGAATATATATATATATATATATATATATATATATATATATATATATATATATATATATAAATATATGAATATATATATATATATATATATATATATATATATATATATATATATATATATATATATATATATATATATATATAAATTATTTTTTTATGCAGGTAAATAGTAGAAGCCCACTTAAAATAAAATGAGACCAATGTCTATGTGCTAAACAAGATACTGTAATAAAATAAATGGTAAACAATTAAGTGCAAAAAAAATAAAACTCTAAATGACACTAAAATAACACAATAGTCCAAAAGTCGGAGACTGGTTTGTGTGTATGCATGTGCATGTGTTTGTGTGTACTTGTTTATGTGATTTACAAGGACAGAATTGTATTATAACATACAGGAATGAGCTAAATATATTCTATTAAGTGAAGTTTATTTATAAACTTATTTCTAGAGAATCACATGCTTATGATTGTCCATGGCTGGTCCCGCATTAGCTAACACATTATTCATCAATCAGATGATTCCTAACTTACTATAAA
>NC_141038.1:5067500-5087500 GCF_052040795.2 Danio rerio | reverse complement strand
TCGACCCTACTTCAAACCTCGTGAGGACAAAGAGCAACCAACCAGCCACATGCTCAACAAAGGGAACTTCTGCACATCATGGAGTAACACAAGTAACTTTCAGGCTACATCTGAACTGGCGTAAACTAAATGCAACCCTAAAGAGACAAGAGAAGGGGTAATTTGATTATTTTTGATTCGCTTGGTTTGCTCTTACAAAATCCAAGGTTTTTCCATCATTACATCCTTTCAACCTCTTACTGTCTTTACTCTTCTCTACACTTGTATGAATGCGTGTTTGTGTTAGGTGTTAGTTTCTGTTAGATCAGTCAATAAAGTTTAATTTTCAATAAAGAAAGGTGCCTGTGGATATTTATGAATCTAATGTCTTAAACTTCGATCTTGTCACCCTGCTTAAACATAAATAGGTTTTTATTTTGATAGCAATAGCCATAATAAACTCAACTCTCCGTTCGAACGATCGCTGGACGATTCGTTTGTTTAGATTTGAAGAGTCGTTTCGTTTGAAGCCCCGTTCAAATGAATCTTCCTCCCGTTAAACTAATCCGCAACATATAAGGGTGCAGAAGATATTCGAGCACTGTAATCTAGATTATAACTCGCTACATTAAAATAGTGGAAAATGCGCGGGAAGTTTAACCTTGAGCTAATTCGCTACATTGTAAACACACACAAAAAATGCATGCATTCAGATATTCAGAGAACGATTTCAGGCCTCCTTCATATGTGGAAATAACTTCAAGGAGGTCTCGGTATGGTTAATTTGGTCCGCTTTTGGTGCGCAATTGAGTGCGATTGCTACATGCACACCTGCCCAAACAAACTGCGCCAAAAGGGAAAACAAACTCTACCGCGATTCAACTGAACTAAATAAGGCAAGGGTGAAAACACTCTTACATTTGTTATTGTATGTCTGCGCTGGAGGCCTTATTTTAAAAAGCAGATATTATATATTCAATCAATTCTGTGCAGTCCGTTCTTCAGTTGCGCCCTAACAGGCCGACACATCATTAAACAGGCGACTCTGTGCTCTCCCTAATGGGAAAAGATC
Source organism: Danio rerio (assembly GCF_052040795.2). Taxonomy (NCBI): domain Eukaryota; kingdom Metazoa; phylum Chordata; class Actinopteri; order Cypriniformes; family Danionidae; genus Danio; species Danio rerio. Next base: position 5,086,449 of record NC_141038.1, on the reverse strand, counting down.
AAATATAGACAACCAGGCAGGATCAAAGGAAACGATAACCCATGAAATTACCAGCCTTAGCAAAGGTGCAATTGGGTTGCTGCCGGTGGAGATGCTTTCACAGACACTGTCCACTTGTGAATTCGATTTTCAGTTCATCAGGAATCTATTAGAGTGGCAATTCAAACGACAGCCCAACAAAAAAAAATACTCTGCTAAAATCCAGATAGTTCTAGTGCTTTCGGTCTCTATACGTATGGAAGACGAGCTGCAGAAGGGACAGATGCTCTGATTGTGTGGTTCTTTATTCTCATAGACCCTTATTCAGTGTCTTCATTTGAATTATGCAATCAGGGTGCCGATTCTGAACACTGCTTCTTGCTTTTTTTCCCTCTCTCTCTGTGGCTATTCAGTGAGAGAATTTCACCAAGACAATGCAAACTATTCTTTGTGGTAATGGAACTTTCTAAATGCAATGATTTATACAATGCAATTATCAGACAAGAGTCCAAACACAAACTTGAGCTTGTCGTTCTTTTGTATTCTCTCTTTCTCTCTCTCTCTCTTTCTCTCTCTCGCTGTCTTCATTTGCTTTCAGCTATTTTGATAGCTGCTGTTCAGAAAAAGTCCTTAAAGACTCTTGGAGACTTTAAGATTGCGTTCGTCTTTTGAATAGAGATTACAATATATGCTTTAGACTCTGCCATTTTTCCCCCTCATAATTTTTTTTTTAAATTCACTGCTGTTCTTCAGCAATAGTATATAATGCATGTCTGCTTATTAACATTGTTAAAATTAGCTGAACATTCATTCATTCATTCATTTTCTTGTCAGCTTAGTCCCTTTATTAATCTGGGGTCGCCACAGCGGAATGAACCGCCAACTTATCCAGCACATTTTTACGCAGCGAATGCCCTTCCAGCCGCAACCCATCTCTGGGAAACATCCACACACATATTCACACACACATTTTGAAATATTTATATTTATCGGCCTATACATATCGGCCATTGGCCTTCAAATCGGTTATCGATATCGGCCAAAAAAAAATCCATATCAGCACATCTCTAAAAAAAAAACTCACTAACCCAAACATTTTTAAACAGCATAATTTACTAAAAACATATCTATTTTTTTTTCTTGTTATTTTTTTATCTCTCTCACTAAAACACATTTCGGACACAAAGCCTTTGACTCAGTCTTGCCGTTTTTCCCCCAATTATCACTGCGCAGCCATTATTCAGAGCATTCACACTTCTTCTCCGGCCTGTATGAAAGGTCTGAATTACAAACCTGTGAAACTGTGCTCGTTCTGGCCCAAAAGGTCACAACTCTTCTACCTCATCAGATTTTCTGATGGCTTTGGATCCACCAATTAATGCTGACATAAAAAAATAAAGCTAGCTCTTTCCCTTTTAGCTTTTCAAATGAACCCAGAGAAAACAAGTTAAACTAATAAGTTTGTATCAAACATCAGCTGGTTTGTCTCTAAGCTTACAAACTAGTGATCCAGTCATTTTCAGTTTGAAAGAAGCAGCACAAATATTTTCTTATCGTTTATTAATGCATAACAAGTACATATTCTGCATGATCTTCTGCGACATTCTTATTCTTACCCAATACCTAAACCCAACTACTACCTTAATTACTGAATAACTAGTTTGAAGGGTGTGGGGGAAAAAGATTTAGGTCACGAAATTGAAGATACAGAAGATACAGCTCAATTATAAATTGGTCCCACTTTATATTAAGTGTCCTTAACTACTATGTACTTACATCAATAAATAAAAACAATGTACTTACTGTGTTTATAATGTATTTGAGAACACGTTGTGCTTTTGAGTTGGGACAGAGGTTGGGTTATGGACCTGTTTGGGGGTATGGGTAGGTTTAAGGGTGAGTTAAGGTGTAAGGGATGGTCAACAGTGTATTTACAAATGTAGTTACAAAAGTTAATTACAGATGTAATTACATACATGTATTAAATCAAGCATACTGTAAGTACACAGTAAGTACATGTATTTACACAATAAGTACATTGTAAAAACCTATTAGTTCCTGTGTAAGTGTCATGGTCGGGTGAGGGGAAAAGGAGCGAGGACTCAATTGCAACAAATAAGGGTTTTATTAATAGTAAAGTAAAAACAAAAGGCAAAACAAAACTACCCCGAGGGGGAAAACATTAACAAAACACACAAACTTAGCTGGACTGACAAGACAAGGCAAGAATGTAGCAGGAACACGGGGAGTGTAGACAACGAACTGGCAAAGGACTGAAAACATGAGGGGGATTATAAAGCATTGACTAAAGCATTGATTAAAGCATTGATTAAAGGGATTATAAATTGACACACAGGTGAACACAATTAACTAATAATGGGTTAACAAGGAGGGTGGGACTAGACAATAGACGGGAGAGCGCATGACACAGAGAGACAATACAAGCCATGCGCTCACATAACACAACATTGAAGCACACGACAAAAACACGTGACCACAATGTAAACACCGAGCCACGTGCTTTGACAAAAGACGCAAGACAAGAGCACACGATGAATGAAAACACTCACCGTGCGCTCACGCATGCAGCATGCATGCTTCATCCCAGCGCCGACCAAAACCGAAACCAACAAGACTGAGACGCTGGGAATGAAACACCACGCTGCTGACAGACGAAAACACAAACACGAGTACAAGAGCGCACGCGCGCTCGCGCGGCCGCGTCAAGCAGGAGCGCGCACACTCTGCGTACACCCACGACGGCGCGCGCGCACACAGAGACAGAAACAGGACCAGACACAGGTAGTGTCCGAGATCTGCCACCAAAACAAGAATTTACAAGACCAGAGTGGCAGAACCCTGACAGTAAGTACATATTAGTTAAGGCCACTTAATATAAAGTGGGCTATATTCATAGATATAAATTCATTAACAGAGTTTATCTTACACCCTTGCGTGGGAAAAAGATTTATAGAACTCCTCTGATCTTTGTTTTAACTGCAAAAAATGCAAAGGAACATTCCTTTACTGTTTCTGGTATTGTGACAAAATAATTTCTTTTTGGAAGAAAATACATAATTTTCTACATGGACTCTTTAAAACAAAATTCAGATGTTCTCTAGAGTTTTATTTGTTATATGGTGGAGTAGACAATGTGTTGGACTCCCACACCAAACATTTGTTTTAAATTTTGGTCTATCTGGCAAAATAATGTATACATTTATTGTGGTCATCTCAACAGGTACCCTCCTTTAAAATGTGGTTGTCTCAAGTATGTTTGTTATGTTTAGGGGTGTTAAAATTAATTGTTTCTTCTGTGCAGATGCAGACGCGGACAATAGGTTCAGTAATAATCATAACCGGTTATTATGTACTGATGACATTTAACTCCTATGTCGCCATAGCTTACTATGACGAGTCGGTGAGCGCAGGTATTTACAATGCTCCAACTTTGCAGAAGCTGTGCACAATTTCACTGCGTGTGTTTTCTCCACCCCCTCTATTATGGATCAGCTGTGATCGCCACTGCCGTTTATCAGTGTCACTCGTTTGTGACGATCGCCAGTGCATAAGAACCAATCACGGCCCTTTCTGTTGAGCGCGTGACCAATCAAAGGGGTGTAAGAACTTGGTAGACAAGGCTCAGAAAGCGAGCGGGATATTTATATATTTTTTTCTTTTTCTTATTTCTTCCCCACTGTATCACCTAGGCTGTATTTGTATGTGCTGATGTTCAAAATAACCGCCGACTAATAAAAAATAAATAAATAAATAAAAATAAAACTGAAGAGATGATGACAACCATTAAAGATTTCAAGGACAACACATACGAAGAGATGATGCCAACAATAAAGGACCTCGGGAGGTCTCCATAATCCTGGACCAGGCTGTATCCTGAGCACATGCTGTGGCGGTCATGAAGGAGAGGACAGCTTGAAACTGATTCCTGAAAGACCCCAGTGACAGACAGGTCTCCGAACTGATCTTGTTGGCCAGACTGAACACCTGCACACCTGAGAAGCTGCAGCTTCTCCATGATGGACGTCCAATGTTCTCCAGTGCCTAGACTGCAGCTTGGCAGAGAAGTTTGGCCAGAGGAGAAATCGTGTTTCCAAACTGAGCCTGGTTTCTCTCAAGGTTTTTTTTTTTCCTACACTTTCGTCAATTGGTGGAGTTTAGTTCCTCGCCACTGTCGCCACTGGCTTGTTTGGTTTGGAGCTGCGCATCGATGGATTTGCTCTTTAGTGTTAAACTTAAATTAAACCACACTCAACTGAACTGAAATCTGGACTGACGCAGTTTCAATTTGCTAGAACTTCCATGTTAAGCTGCCTTGACACAATCTACATAGTAAAAGCGCTAAAGAAATAAAGATGAATTTTATAATAATAAATTATAATTAATGGTTTATTAATAGTGAGAACTGTGCCTTAAAATAAAATAAAACCAAACTATTAAATGCAATGCTAAAATTATTATTTAAATTAAAACTTAAAATACAAAAGCTATATTTAAAATGGTAACAAAAGCTAAAATAATACACAAACAAATATAAAGAAACTGTTTAAAACGCTTTGAACCAGCAATCCCTTTAGTGTGCTTTCAATCAACTGAATAACGATTTACAAAATAAACGTTTTCATCTTCACAGGGGAAAAAAGACCTTTTATTTCTAAAGAAGTGAATGACGCATTCGCATGTGGAAAAACAAATTCAAGTCGTTCAAATCCCCTGGTTCAATAATGCATTGTGCAACATTTTGATTAACTGCTAGAAACATCATTCACATCACCTCTGTCTGTAGAGCTGGTTAATCACCTTCTCTGATTCGCGCTAGATGTGCCTGTGGTGCCGCTTTAATGAATGTTATTCGCGTGCCTGCGAGTAAAGAGTCTTTGATGAGGAGCAGCTGTAAAGCAGCAGGAGATACTCGTGTGAGTCTCGCTGCTGTCATTCCTCTAGTGGTCTTCTGTGTCCCATGGTCTTCATCTACATACTATAACATCCAGATGCACAACCCATACTGCCCCCTAACTTTCATTCTACCTACAAACTGCAGTCAAATGTGTGTTTGAGCACATTTTTTGCTGCTTCATAAAAATGTAGCACGTATTTTTAATGTTGTAGATGCGAGATGCGCGTTCATGTCAAAGAAAAGACAAAAGCTCAGAGCTCACAAGAATGAAGTGCGGCAGAATAAGCTACATCCAAACAAGATGATGTACTGTTTGTTGCTGTACTTTTCTTCTTCTTTTCAGAGATCTGTCAAGGCTGAAATGGCCATCATTCAGCTTCAGCTTCTTCTTGCAGTCATGTAGCCTTTGGTAAACGCAGCCTCCGGGCATCTTTTTCCTGGCAGTTTATTTCATTAATGTGCGCAGTGAAAAGCACATAAAGATTCAGTTTGAAGAAACATGGCAAGTTGTCATCAGGAGTAATTACGCATTTGCTAGATCTTTAAGGTTTTTTTTTTTTCTTCAGAAAAGAAAAAGGCCTTGAAAATGCTTTATTTCAGATAACTGCATTCATCAAAACTCTTTAGCTTGTCATGTGAACTTTTCAACTTTGAAAAAGAGAGCCAACTTTCCAGCATTTTCGGCTGTATTTACTTTACAGGTTGCGTTTTAAACATTTAAAAAAAGAGCCCTAATCAAATTTAACTACCAACGCAATTTCTTGGCAATTCGTAACTTTTGGATTTAGTGGCTAATTTGTATAAATTTGTATAAATTCGTATTTATACGACTGATCTCGTACGAATTAGCCACTGAGCTGACAAAATGTAAAATACTTACATTTTTACGTTTTTCTTTGGTGGGTTTTCTTGCTATTTTCAGATCAGCGCAACTGTAATTTTCACGTTTTGCGCTACGTGTTTATATAACATATCCATTTGCGCCACTTTGTGGACTCAAGGGTGTGCTGGTCTGAAAAAAGGAGGTTTGTTAAGCTGCATTGTTGGTGCGTTGATATTTTGAGAAAACTTAAACAGACCCTACCATGGACCAACTAAAAGCTGGTCTAAAGTCCAGTGCAGAGTGAGGAGTAATTCATTATTCATTATCCGCCAATGCAGGTACAAATGCACATTGCTTAATACACACAGGATTTACAGCAATACACAAATATCTTTAGATGTAAAAACAATAAAGGGTTTAAAATGTTACAAAAATAATAATTTTCTACAAATATAAATACAAATATAAAAACCACTACCTCCAGTCTTCATCTCGGGGTGATGTTTTCAGTTTATTCATGGTCATTTGCATTTGTTTAATGTTATTATTATTAGCAGTATTATTTAGTATGTGCATATTCATTCATTTTCTTTTCGCTTAGTCCCTTTATTAATTTGGGGTCGCCACAGCGGAATGAACCACCAACTTATCCAGCATGTTTTACGCAGCGGATGCCCTTCCAGCAGCAACCCATTTCTGGGAAACCCATCCATACACATTCATACACTACTGACAATTAAGCCTATATAATGTCTTTGGACTGTGGGGGAAACCGGAACACCCGGAGGAAACCCACGATAACGCAGGGAGAAGATGCAAACTCTACACAGAAACACCTACTGACCTAGCCGAGCCACACTTCAGTATTATTGTTCATTTATTCATTTGCTGGAAGCTAAAACTAAATTCAGAAATATATTTTGAAACAAATGTTTGCGCTTAAACTAAATTAAATATGTAGGCTAATGGATGTATTCTATGGATCTATTCTATGGATCTATAATGGATGTGAAGTGCGTACAACACTGTTTCCTTACTCCACGAAAGTAAAGGAGTAAAGAGTAAAAGTAAAGAAGTTGAATGGAAGAGGCTCGTTCTTTATCCTCGTACATCAGATGCTTTGTTGAACTGTTTTCTCGCTAGTGAAGCATTCAGTTTTTCCGCTTACAAAGTCTGCCATGTAAATAGCAAATGCGCCATGGCATGACACACCTCACTCTTAAAGGGAAAGGGAGATGAGACTTGGTTTAATGCAGGTTAAGCTCAAAACACACCCAGAACTTATTAAGAGAATAAGCACAACCATATTAGTCCATGCACCAGGGCAGGGACCATATTTTTCCGTCCTTAAAATAGCAAAAGTGGATTCGGACATGCCCTTAATGCTTTTGCACAATGCACTTTAGACTTTGTGCCTAGATCGTTATCATAGAGCCCTGTATGTGAGATATCTTTAACGCAGTCATCAGATTGTTCTTTTTATCAGAATCATTGTTTGTAAACTCAATGCAAAGAATAATTAATAATGATGATATTTATTTATTTGTTTGTTTGTTTATAAGACATTGAGATTTCCATAAATGTTCACAGCGATTTAAAAGAAATAAGACATAAGAAAAACGTACCCCAGTTACTTAACTGTCAAAAATGTACAAAGCGGCCTCCACTGTATTTGTGAAAACAAAAACTGCAAGAAGACCTAGGGTACACATTTCTCGGTTATCAAAAATCTAGCCCTGGGTATATATTTCCAATGAGCCTGAGTTATTTAAAAAAAAAAAAAAAAAAAGCGCACAAATTTCAGGTAACACAAGTTCAAGTAACAATTCACACCATTTACTACTGGCTTATTACCTGCCTATTATTAAGATATTAACGGATTTTACCCAGAAAAGCCCAAACTAGGGGCCATGGGCCAAAGTTTCACCATGGTAGCCTTTGATTTAGCCACAAATCCCATCTAAGAAGAGATGGAGAATGTTGGGGATGGTTCACCCAATGGATGGAGGACAATGCAGAAATTTTGGTGAGCGAATCAAGGCAAATGCAGATTCTGCTTGACTAGTGTATTCAGCATTGAACTCCACTGTGTTATAAATGTGATTATGTTTTTATTGCAAAAAGTTCTTATTTAAAAAGTTATACTTTATTAGTTAATACAGGATGATTCAAAGTATTTTTTTCCATTTATTATTAAAATATTATAAAATGTATAAGGAAATTATCTATGGCAACTTTAATGCAATGTAGTGTGGTATATTTATCTTCAGCCCACGGCGCTCAATGATATTTGATTTTTGCCCCTTTATACGAAAATGTTTGGGAAGCCCTGGTTTAAACCTAAACCCAACTACTATAATATTCTAAACCTAACTACTCCCTTTAATATCTATTTAAAAAAGCAGCTAATAAGCAGTTCATTGAGCTAAAAGTCTTAGTTTATGGTTTGTTAATGGCTTAATATTGTGACCAAAAATTTTTTCACCAGGATATGAGAACAAGCAAAGATTGCTCACAGTACAATAATAATAATACTAATAATATCTGTGAATGGATGGACCACAGCCGGCGTTCCCTGCAGAAAGAATCCGCCTGATGCCAATCACAGGCTAAACTCAAAGCCTCTTTTAATGTGAGTGCCGAGAGTCTCTCATCTCTCCATCCTCAGCGCTTCTCCTTCCTCATTAACACATTTATTTCATCTCAGTATCTGCTCGAGTCTGAGAGGCATTTTTCTAATCAGTAGACGGGCACAGCAGCTGGTCATGCATCACTCTGCATTATGGGAAGGCCGGAGAAAGACGATCTGCTCCCTGCCTCATTAGCATGACCTCAGAGGCTTCAGCCAATCAGGGCACTGACGAGGAGCCAGCCAATTAGCTGGAGAGAGCCGGAAAGAAGGAAAACGTGAAGGGCGAACTTGTGCCTTAATCATAAGGTGTGTATTATGAGTTTCAAAAGAGATCAGGAGCAAGTAACGTACTGTCATAGACATTAAATGTGCCCCATATGCGTGTCTGCTTCTCATCATGTGTTATGTCAGATAAACAGCAGTCAGTGATAGAGACAGACACGGATGAATCTGAAATACAGCTCATTAGTCAAAAACGCCAAGCAAGTTTATTTGATGTATTTGTGGTGGAGTTTAAGTCAAGCCTTTCTGAAATGATGAGTCTCACACAAATGGCGTTTGCAGTACACACACTCACACACACACACACACACACACACATATCCGCATTTACTGACACCATGCAGTCGTGGTGATTATAGCAGTTAAGAATTAGATAGTGATCTTACTCTCTTGATTACAAACATGCTTTATTTTGAAAACGTTTTAAACTTATAGAAATCACAGAGTTGGAACAAATATTTTAATTCCAGTTAATTTGCAAAAAAAAAATTGAGGACATGTGTGTTCATATTATTATAGAAACATGGTGCCTGTCAATTAATTTGGTGTCCGGGGAAAACCGCAATCCTACGCCACCTGGCGGTGGGCCTCAAAATCACTAAGATTTGGATCCTATTTTAACGTCGGGAAATTAAAAGAAAAAAAAAAAGACTTTGTGTTTATATCACTCCAATATGACTGTGGACACACTATACCTACACACAGTTCTGTCAAAGTTTACAAAGTTGATTTTTTATCACAAGTGCTCTTTAGTAAATCCTGTCAAACTTTTTTCAGTGTGCAATATTACATTAGCAGTCTCTCTATTGGAGTCTAATGTTTAGCTGAAAACTCACTGCAGAATTTTGATTAAAAATTTACAAGGCATGTTGAATGAGAATCTGAAATATTTTATGTCTTAAAAAAATGATTTAGTATTCAAACATGCTTTAATTTGAATATTTTAAATAACTCACTTAACAGGTGTTACACTTCATATTTTCAGATTTTTCATAGTATATGTAAAAATTCCAGTACTTTACCATAAACCAACATATATCGTTTAATACATGCTGATATTATAAAAATTATGGGATGTGTTGAAAAAAATGCATTAAGTGTGTTAACTAGCTACATTAAGAGTTAAGAAATGCAATCCAAAAATAGTTTTTTTTACTTTATTCTTTAATCAAACTTAATAGAATAGCATTTATAGGCTATTATAATAGGCCACTTTTAAAATTTTGCAATCACTTTATAAAGAACTTTTTAATATATAAATTGTGTGTGTGTGTATATATATATATATATATATATATATATATATATATATATATATACACTGTACACACACACACACACACACACACGCACGCACGCACGCACGCACGCATGCATACAGTTAAAGTCAGAATTATTAGCCTTCCTTTGATTTTTTTTTTTTCTTTTTTAAATATTTGCCAAATTATGTTTAACAGAGCAAGGAAATTTTCACAGCATGTCTGATAATATATTTTTTTCTTTTGGAAAAAGTCTTAATTGTTTTATTTCAGCTAGAAATAGAAATAATGGTTTTTAATTTTTTAAAAACCATTTTAAGGTCTATAATATTAGCGCCTTTAAACTATGTTTTTTTTTTTTTTTTGATAATCTACAGAACAAACCATCATTATACAATAACTTGCCTAATTACCCTAACCTGCCTAGTAACCCTAATTAACCTAGTTAAGCCTTTAAATGTCACTTTAAGCTGTATAGAAGTGTCTTATACAGTATATATATATATATATATATATATATATATATATATATATATATATATATATATATATATATATATATATATATATATATATATACACACACACACATTAAAGTATTAATTATATTTCTTTATAAATCACATGATTTTTTTTATATATATTTTTATAACCACTTCATAGAAAAATAGTCAGAAACACTTCGTTTGACATTCTCCCTTTGTACATGAGTATGTCAAAAAACATTATTTATGCCCATTAGTTATGATCTTTCCCTCACAAGAATAAACAGCCTTGAGTGAGAAGCAGCTGTCCACCATTAGAGGTTTGAATCTGCCACTATGCTGACACACAGGCATTTGTAGCTCTTTTAAAAGAGCACAATCTCATTTGAATTCAAAGCTACATAATTCAAAGCTTAAAAGGGTCAGTTACAGAGAGTTATAAAACATTATTTGGGCTGTATTTTGAGATAAACTTTACATACACCTTCTGGGAACATCAGAAACTTATTTTACATCTTGTATAAATAGGTCCCCTTTTATAAATACCTATAACAAAAACATATTGCATTTTTTTTTTATTATATTGATAAGACTATAGATTTTGTTCAGTTTTTTCCCAAATACATCTACCTGCACCACTTATTGTTTCATCGCATTCAATAACCAGGAGGTACAAGCACAGTGAAGGTATTAGATAGCTTTTTTTAACACACAAAGGTTGCCATGTGGTGACCGCTGGAGTTTATAAACATGTGCTGAGCCACTTTAGAAGCGACAGGGGGGTAAAGCGAAGGTCATCGCAGCGGTACCACCATTACCCTCATCTTTCACAAAAACAGCGGGATGGCAAATGTCATAGCAAGTTTTAATTGCTCACGCACAGCTGCTGGACCGGGGTTGGGCTGAGCACACGGAGGCTTATCTTTAATGGAAAAATAATTTCGTTCCATTAATGGGTTGCATTGTTAGAGTGGCAAAGCCAAAAACCACCGCAGGCAAAATCCTCCCCATAAGTCTGCGCTTTAGAGTCCTGCTGAAGTCAGAGTGGGTTACCATTCATTCCCCCTGCAATCTTTAAATACTTTAAACTGCTCATCACAGGGAACTTCCAGGAAATATGCTGTTAAAAAATTGTGGGAGGGAGATGTTTTTTTTTTTTTTTTTGCTGAAATCTTCAAGGTTATATGCAGCTTTAAATGCTAATGTACTCATTTCACACCGCTAGCGCAAATGAATGTGAAGTTATGTAACTTAAATAAGATCTAACCCTGACATTCAGGAAGAAAGCAGTTTTGTGCTGTGAAAAACGTTTTTTTTTCAGATGTCCAATTTATTTTTTATACCTGCTTCCAACTGCACATTTACTCTAATAATTTGATCTGTAGAGTGCTGACTAAAATTATAATTAAAGTGAGATTCTAACGCACAGGTGTCAATCTCAGTTTCAAAAGGGCCGCAGCTCTTCACAGTTTAGTTCCAACCCTAATTAAACACACCTGATCAAACTAATTGAGTCCTTCAGGCTTGTTTGAAACCTACAGGTAAGTGTGTTGGAGCAGGGTTGGAACTAAACTGTGCAGGGCTTTGGCCCTCCAGGAATTGAGTTTGACACCCCTGTTCTAACGTCATAAGAGTTTACAATGATTGGGAGGTTGGGAATAATAACTAATAATCCATATAGAAAAAACTAGCTGTTGGAAGTGGTGTTAGTGAGGCCAGCAGGGAGCGCACAACCTGCAGTCTGTGTGTGTCCTAATGCCCCAGTAAAGTGAAGGGGATACTATACTGTCAGTGGGTGCCGTCTTTCGGATGAGACGATAAACCGAGGTCTTGACTCTCTGTGATCATCAAAAATCCCATAGCATCCCTTCTCGTAAAGAGTAGGGTGTAACTCCAGTGTCCTGGCCAAAGTCCCTCTCATCATGGCTTCTCAATCATCACCAATCCACTACATTGAATCACTTTCTCTCCACTCCCCTATAGCTGGTGTGAGGTGACTCACGATTGTAAAGCACTTTGTGTGTGTGGCTATACATGATGATAGCAATATATAAATACACATTACATTACATAAAAATGAATATGTTACTATTAAATGGTTGTTATTATTATTATAATAAAGATCTAAAAATATTTAGTAGAATAAGCAAGACGAAATTTACTAAATAGTAGTGGTGTAACGGATTACAAATCTCACAGATCACATTGTAGTTTTTTAATCATGGATCGGACCATTTTTCGGATCAGCCAAAAAGGGGAGGAGACAAATGTAATTTGCCTGGCATTTATTACAAAACAGAAGTTAGAACCTGTCATTTTAATAACAATAAAATGAAGAAATAATCAGCTGAATAAAAATAAATTGTAAAGTATTTAGTTCTGTGAAAAATTCACTGTAACTAGTAATGCTGCAGATAAAGCTAAAGTAGAAATGTAACATTATTAATTGTACAATTCATATACATTTCCAGTCTTAATTTCAATAAACGATTCAGTGATTCACTCATAAAACTTTTTTAAAGCAATCTGAGAAGCGATCTCTTAACAGTAGATGGCGCTCTAGGCTAGTTTTAACAGTAGATCACACTCTAGGCTAGTTTTTTTTACAGAAGATGGCACTCTAGGCTAGTTTTAACAGTAAATGGCGCTCTAGGCTAGTTTAAATAAAAGATTGCCCTCTAGGCTAGTTTTAACAGCAGATGGCATTCAAAACTAGTTTTTACACAGTTAATGGCAGTCTAGGCTAGTTTTAACAGACAATGGTGCTCCAGACTAGTTTTAACAAGATTAGCACTCTAGGCTAATTTTAATATTAGATGGTGCTCTAGGTTAGTTTTACGGTAAATGGCACTCTAAACTAGTTTTTTAACAGCAGATGGTGCTCTAGGCTAGTTTTTATTAGTAAATGACAATCTAGGCTAGTTTTAACAGTAAACGCCACACTAATTTTTAACAGCAGATGGTGCTCGTAGATTGATTTTTAACAGTAAACACCTTCCAGGCTAGTTATAACAGTAGATGGGTGCTCTAGGCTACTTTTAACAGTAAATGACACTCTAGGCTAGTTTTAACAGCAGATGGCGCACTATGTTAGTTTTTAACAGTATAAATGGCATTTTTCATTGTTTTTAACAACAGATGTTGCTCTATTGTTGGTTTTTAATAGTAGATGGTGTTTAGGCTTATTTTTAAACAGTATACAAATCATAAATCTTATTTTAAAATCATAAAAAGTTTAAAAGACTTGTTATAACTGTCAGTAACACTCCAGTGTTTTTTCCGATTAGTATTTAAATGAGTGCCCTATAAAGGGTTAATGAGATAAAATTAAATTGCAATATTTCCTAAACTTGCCAGAGATGCTATGTTCATGATAAGTTCACTAGTTCATTAGTTGGTAGTGCAGATTGTTATTGTTTAGGTGAAAAAAGTGGGGGAAAAAAATGTTCAATCAAAGACTTCAAAGTGACAACAATCAGATTATTCTTAACCACGCCCCTTTAACTGTTAGTTTGCTACAAGAGAATGATGCACACAAAGAAAGCCCCACCCCCTAATCAATATTCTGTTTCAGTTAGAAGTACATCAACATACTAAAATAAAAGTTTATTTTTGCCTATTGCCTATATGAGTACCGGGAGAGAGACGCAAGATTACCGGGAGATCATCACTCGTTTGCGGGCATCCGGAGACTCGCGAAACTTCCCGCCCTACTCATAATTCTCTCTTCATATAGCCATAAGCCTATTACATATCCATAAAACACTGATATAACCGCGCTCGGATCGGATCGCTTTCTCACTGCAATCGAACCGCTCCAGGGTTCGTTTCAACAGAGCCGAGACCACCTCACTCAAGCGATCTCGGAGCGATTACTTTGGCGCGGAACAGAGCGCGATTGCCCTGTTCACATATTCCAAACGAACCGCACTAACTGGGCAAAGGAGATACCTTCCAAAACAAAAGTGTAGGTATGAAAGCACCCTTAATCATTACAACTTCCAAGCTAACACTGTCACTATTAATTAAAAACAAATCTAATCTCATGTTGAATAATGTCCTGCCATACATTTGTATGCCTCTAAAGAGATTAATCACATTGCAGCAGCGTCAGTAAACATACAGCCACATATCAATGTTAGTGAGGCATGTGCTTTTTCTCCAACTCAACCTTGACCACGACACAGTGACAAATCTGTCCAGCACATTTTCCATTTCTGAAAAAAAAACAAAGCCTCTGCCCTTCAAAGCAAAAACATACGACAAACACAGAGTGATAAATAACTACAAACAAAAACCACAGGTAACAGTGTGTATGTGCGTGTGTGTGTGTGTGTGTGTGTGTGTGTGTGTGTGTGTGTGTGTGTGTGTATCATATTTCTCCTTCACTCCTTCAACTGTGGTGTAAATATGAAATATTAATACATATCTGAAATAGCCTGTGTAAAATCAATCAATAAGACTAGTACCACTAACATGAGTGGAAATATTTTGGCACGGAGGTCATCTAGACACAAATAAACAGCAGCCCTTTTCATGATGCATCTCCTCCAATAAATTAAACTATTTGTGGTTCTTTACGTAAGAAACTAAACTAAAATACAAACGTTTTTTTGGATTATTGTTGGGTAACAAAAGATCACAATACAATGACATTAGCAAACCTTAAAGGGGTAGTTCACCCAAAACTGAAACGTTTGTGAAATGTTTACCTTGTTCCAAACCTGGGTTTCTTTCTTCTGTTGAGCACAAAAGAAGATATTTCGAAGAATGTTGAAAACCTGTAACCATTGACTTTCATAGATTTTTTTTTCTACTATGAATGTCAGGGGTTACAGATTTCTTCAAAACATTTCCTTTCCTGTTCAACATATTAAAAAACTGAAAGTAAGCACTTAAGTGCAAATAAATACTGTTAAGCCTCCTTTCCACTGCACACGACAAACGACAAGCGACAGACCGGAAGTCATTTATTTCCAATGGAGAGCAATCCGGGAGCTGCGTTGAGTTCCGATCATCTCTGTATGCGGAAAATTCGGATCCGAATTGAGCTGCGGATCCGTTGAAATAATTGAACTCCTGGGCCTAGACCGTATGCGACCTGCCGACCAGATATGATGTATTCCAGTGTTGTCCAAGCAGATCTGTGCGCGCAAGATGAGAAATAGGAGTTTATTTGGTTCTATTTTGAATAATAAAAAGTCTATATTAAAAAAAAACTTTTTTGTTCATAAATGTAAGTAAGAAATTAAGAAAAAAATATATTTTTAATGTTGTCTCCACATTCCCTCCAATATTTTAGCGGTCTATGAGTTTCTAGTATTCATTCATCCATTAAACCATGTAAACGCACAGAGAATAAAGGCTCTTGCTTTTGCCCTCCTTTATTTTGGACACCATGAGAATCAGCTACTCCCCCCGTGGTGCATGACAACACTGAAAATACTGTGCGGCTGCCACAAGGGGGCGTATTCCAACAGTCGTGTCCAAATGTCGTGTGCAGTGGAAAGGCGGCTTTATGGGTTTTTCTTTTCTTTCGCTGGTGCTGGGATGACCACTTGATGGCACTATGCATCGTGATGAGTGCATGATAAAAGGATTCATCATTTGTTCATTTGATTCTTCATAATATTTTACATTACATTCACCCACCAATTATAAGCACCGTTACTACAAGTCATTTTGATGTTATAATAACCGATTTACTGCATTTGAAATCAACACTAAACAATCTAACAAACAAACAAAACCACATCTGCATGAGCTCACTGGCCCTGCACGCACTGCTTGACGTGAACGACACTTAGTTAACAATAAAAACTTTGCTATTCTCACGGGTGCTGTGTGATATTGCACAGATAATACTGACATAATAGCTTATTATTTGCATACGCCATCTTAATAGATAGACCGTTTCTTTTATGAGCTGCAATATTAGTTTTATCTTAATGAATGCAAGCCCTTTTGCGATGATGTATGTGGTGTTATGTTTTACATATAGCTGCCACCTGCACAGCTGACAGCATCCTGACGATTAAAGGGCCATGACACCCCCCTCTTTTGGTTAGAGTCTACTTCAGAATTTTTTCAAAAGATGCATGATTAATGGGCGTGGAGCTCCGCGAGCATCGGGCGGGAGTGGGCATGGCCAGCAGGGGAGAAGGGGAGCGAATAACTGCTGTTGTCAGTCAGCTCACAAAATGAGACACAAACCGTGAGGAGACGCATGAGTTTATAGTTTACAAAGTTAAAATGCAAAGAAATGAACAGTGATTTAATGCCCTGCTACATTTGTTATTTGTAATTTCATATACAGACAACCACAATTTATATCATTATAAAGATAATCGTGTTCATGTAAACACTATAAATGAGGACTTCTCCCTCAATCCCCGTATCCAGCAGACTCAGTGCAGCAGGTCTCCTGACCCGTCTATTTTAACCATTAACCCTGCTGGTAATCTGGAGGATTTAGGCCAACACAGCAACACGGCGATGTGTCTGAATGTGAACGAACTCCTGATGAAAGACAGCGTCCGCCATTCTCCAATTCTCGTGCTGCTCTCCCGACAAAAATGCTAGCAGCACACACACAGCTTTGCTGTATGATCGGCCCTGACAAGATCGCGGGGGAAAACATGCAACAAACCGCGTGGATGATGGAAACAAACGCATATGAGCCTTCATGAACGGCTAAATACTGTGCCGTGGTTTCCGTGTCTCTCAGCTCGGGCTTGACACTGGCAGGTCTGGCAGGTCTCATGAATAATTAAGCAGCCGGCTCTTCTCATAGGATAAGAAAACTCCGCTATGAATAATAATGAGAAACCGACGCGTCATCATTGCACTTGCAGTACTGCGCTACGTCGCCGATTTTGATCCCGCCCCAATAATCATTTTAAACCCGGAAGCTGAAATTAGCTGACAAAAGCTCAAAATGATCCAGTTTTCCCCACAATTAAAGCTGACAGGTGCTAACATTGTCTTAACTGATGCTCAACACACACACACATCAGTTAATACAAAAAAAAAAAAAAGTTCTCCGGGGTGTCCTGAACCTTTAAATGAAGGATTAAACAGAACCTTTCACGCTTAAAATGTGTAGATTTGGCGAACGCTGTTACCTGCAAACTCCATCACACCGGCTTTATGGTGAATGCTTTAGTCATTTTCATAGAGGACTTTAAACACTGGAGGTCTTTTATCCATTCTTTGAAAAAGAGTAAACCAGGGGTGGCCAACCCTGTTCCTGGAGAGCCACCTTCCTGCAGATTCAGATTCAAACACACCTGCCTGTAATTATCATGTGGTGTTTAGGTCCTAATTGATTGGTTCAGGTGTGTTTGATATGGGTAGCGACCGAAATCTGCAGGAAGGTGGCTCTCCAGGAACAGGAGTCACTAATCAGATCACGAATCAGATGTGTCATCAATTGTAAGTTGTTTTCTAAAACTAAATCTGTCAGTGTTGTTTTCATTCTCTCATCTTCAGTGCTTTACATGTTCGCAGTTGTAGCTCTCTCTGTCATCTAAAAAAGGCATCGACTGAGTGATTGACAGCTGATATTAACCAATACGTTTGCATTCAGTTCTAGAGCAGTGGGCCGATCAGAAGAGCTTGAAGGCGGGGCAAGCATTGCGCAGTTTGTTTACATAAATCAAACCGTTTTAAAGCCATATTAAACTTTCATTTTACAAAGGCCTCTCTGCAAAAAGAAAGATTTGAGATATTTTCTAAAAACAATAAACATCGAAGAAGGTTTGAAATCTCATTTATTTAGTATTTGGATATGATGATAATAATCAAATCATGCAAACAGAGCATTTTTTTGGTGAGTGAAAGCAAAAAGGTGACCTTTTTTCTGGCTATCTTTTTTTCTTAAATACATGAAGAGCTTTATTAGTGGATAGCTGCTGAGCACAACGAAACAGGCTATATTTTATCACTTGCTCTTATGTGCTGAAATACTGAACACTTTCCTTAAATATCCTTAAATAAAGTGTAATCACCTATTAAGTGTCATATAGCCTATTGACCTTATTCTAAAATGCGGAAGTGCGCCTGTTTTCGCGATTGTCTTAGAACTTCCGATTCAGTCGCCTATGGGAGAAATGACTAGGAATAATAAACGGCAGAAAATGGCCAAACTACTTGCTCAACAAACAAATGTTTGCATGACTACACAGACCAATTAGCATAATATAATAGGAAAATATTAAATTGCAACATCAAGCAGCGTAACGAGCAGTTGTTAACGTCAAAAAATGAATGGAAGTGAATGTGACCGGAAGTCGCGAGACAAAAAGATTCAAATGGCAGCGCCCACTCGACAGCTGAGAATAAGGTGAATAGGGAAAATTAATGTTTCAGGTCTTTCCGTAGCATTTGGGCTGAATGTTTAACGAAGTCTATCTAAACAAGGATGTTATAAAATACATTTTCTTTTTTCTTTACATTTTTCTGTCTTTATTAACAGAGAATTTCTGTGGTGTTATATTATGGATTGGTGCACTCACTGCGCTGGGTCCCTCTGTTAGTTGCGAGACCACTCGATTTCGATGCCAACAGTCGGTC
>NC_141038.1:5015000-5062500 GCF_052040795.2 Danio rerio | reverse complement strand
TCTGTTTCGGAACAACTGAATCGATTCACAGGTGTGAAAGCACCCTTAGAACACAATGTAACTACAGAATAGTCAAGCTTTAAACAGGAAAACTGTCTAAGCTATATTTGAAATTCTTTTGATGCTAATGGTCTAATCCGATTCAATTCTTTATGCTAAGCTAAGCTAAAGGTGTTCCCATCAATTGAGATTAGCTTAATGGGTTTTAAAAATTGTAAACTCAACTCAACTGTTCAACTTTTGTGGACTTATTAAATATAATATATTACTTTATTAATTGGCCATTTAGCTTCAGTGTTGTATTACCAGACAGGGCAGCACGGTGGGTAGCACAATTGCCTCACAGCAAGAAGGTCGCTGGTTCGAGCCTCAACTGAGTCAGTTGGCATTTCTGTGTGGAGTTTGCATGTTCTTCCCGTGCTCACGTGGGTTTCCTCCGGGTGCTTCGGTTTACCCCACAGTCCAAACACATGTGGTATAGGTGAATTGGGTAAGCTAAATTGACCCTAGTGTATGTGTGTGAATGAGTGTGTATGGATGTTTCTCAGTGATGGGTTGCGTTCAAAACATATGCATAAGTTGGTGGTTCATTTTGCTGTGGCGACCCCAGATTAATAGAGGTACTAAGCCGAAAAGAAAATAAATGAATGAATAAACAAACAGCAAATTGACCTAGAAAATAGCCGCTTTTCATTTTTCTACAGAAAAGTCAAGCTTTAAATAAGAAAACTGTCCAAATATTTTTTTAGGCTAATGGTCTAATCCGATTCAATGATTTATGCTAAGCTAAGCTAAAAGTGTTTCCGTTAACCCTTTAGCCAGCACCCCAACGAGGACGCACTGAGGCGCTGTTTTTCCACATCAATGTTTACATGAGTAATCATGAGTAATCTTGAAAAAACTATACATGAGTTTAAAGTTACAACCCTTAAGCACCTATTGCAGCAAGTTGTTTTTCGATGGAAAGCTTATAAAGAATGTATTTGCTAAATTTGTGCAAGTTTTGCAGAAAATGCTTATTAGATATGGCGTACATCTCATCATAATAACATCACACACACGCATTCATTGCTGCACATCATGGTTTATTCTGAAAGGTAAGAGTCCACAGAAAAAAATCCCATCCAGCACATTTAGTCCACCAACACAATAGTGTTGAATTATGGATGGGGATTAAAAACGATTGTAAAACTCGACTGGTTAACTTTTGTAAAATGAGCCTATGTAAAAGTGTTCCTTTAAAGCAGCATTCCCATGTGTGTTGTCACTCACTGTACCCTATACTACTCTATTAATAGCCTTTCCCTGTGCCATTGTTGTTTTCGTGTCGCATTAATACACAGCAATTACTGGATTCAGTAATCTGTGCATCCTTGTTCGACATGCCCTCCGTGATGAGTTCAAACAGACATCAGTATGGTAATGCAGACACATGCTGCGTTAAATGGCAATTCGCTGTTATCTGGCCTTGCTCACGTGTGCCTCTAAACATGGCTTCAAGCCGAGCACAGGCATTTATGGCCATATCGGCCACAGCATGAGCCGATAAGAAGTTAAAGCAGAAACTCAGTTTCTAAATACACGCACATGCTAATATATACTGCAGATCTAAAAACATACAGCGAATATACAAAGTTGAGTTTTGCACACAGACATTTATTCAAAACATTATGCTTGTCAATATATCTTCTTAGAAGAAGCTATAAATACCGACAAAATAATTAGAAAGCAAACCAGAGTACTTTATAAATACATCAACCTAACAAGACAATCTCACAGTTATTCCTAACTGTTTAATTTAGTGGCTATTAAGTGACAATTTAGTACGATTTGCTCATCCCCCAATGACGGTTGGGTTTAGGGGTGGGGTTGGGTGCCACGCCTTCTTTTTAAAATTGTACAATTTTGTACGACTCAACTCGTACAAATTAGCAACTAAACTGACAAAACGTAAACTATTCACGTTTTGTCGTGAGATCAGGCTGCACCAACCACATTGTAAAAAAGTTGACAACTCAAAAGTGTATAGCAACTTGCTGCAGAGCTTTTTAGAGTTGACTCGACTTCCAACCCAAGTACTGCACTTGACTCAATTTTAGTTGAGTAAACTCAAAAATGTCCTGAAGTTTTTTTTCAACTTTTTTTTCCAAGTTGTGAACTTTTTTTACAGTGCATAGAAACAACCCAGCAACCACCTAGAATAGTGTATATATATATATATATATATATATATATATATATATATATATATATATATATATATATATATATATATACACACACACACACACATATATATATATATATATATATATATATATATATATATACACACATATATACATATATACACATACATATATATATATATTATTATTATTTATATATATACATATTATATATATACATATTATATATATATATATATATATATATATATATATATATATATATTATTATTTATATATATATATATATATATATATATATATATATATATAAATAATAATAATAATAATAACAACAATAATAATTATAATAATAATAATAATATTAAGCATAATTTTCGAAACTAAAATATATTTCATGAAAAACACTGTAGATCAAGCAAGATCAGTCTAAATACTTCATTAATTATGTTTAAGTTGTAGGGAAATCTGTATTTTAAAAAAAATCTCTCAAATTATTCACAGGCCACATCCATGAACAAGGCCACTAAACACAAACCCTAATGAGAGACTGGCTCAGTATAGTGAAATGGCTTATTGAATTGTAAAAGGCCATTTCAAAACAACCTTTATGAATTTCCATTCAGCCTTGAACCGAGCGACCTTAACAAATCAGTTCACCATACAAGCAAGTAAAACAGGCTCACTTAGCAGTTGACTACAACACAATAAAGTCGAACAGAAACCCATTAAAAGTCTCGACGTGTAAAGTTGGAAATGCTTTTGGATGGCGGCGTACCAAACATCTGCTACAAATATCACACATGGGATGGTAGGAAAATAATACAAACGGTGCCAGCCATAATCATTTCATTTGCATAATTTAAAAGCATTCAGAATGGAAGACTAATCGCTTGTTTGTGTGTTTCGTCTAATCACTCTCACAGTCTGCCTCATTGATATACAGCAGAAGTGACAGGGTTCGAGGTGACAACTTTTATGACTTGATGGATGCCGCTTTATGCTAATCCAATATGGGTGTTAAATGATTTTCAGGAAGGAGCTACGCTATTAATCTTTACCTTTCTTTAAAAGGGTGGTTCACCCCCCAAAAAATAAACATATGCTGTTAGAGTATTGATTTTCAGACAATATAATATGTATATCATACAATAATCAAACATTAAAAGGGACCTACACCATAAAGAAGTTTGTGTGGCAACAGTTTGTGAATATAATCATATTTTTTTTAATAATCACACAAATAAAAACATCTGCAGAAACACTTTGATTGACATTCTCTCTTTGTATCTCAGAGAAGGAAAGCCCCGCCCACTAGTGACCATCTCTCCCTTATTAGCATAGTCCTGTTTTCGAATCTGCCACTATGCTGACACACAGGCCTGTGTAGCTCTGCCCTCTTCAGAGAAGAGCACAATCTCATTTGAATTTAAAGCGACAGTCACCGAAATGGCACTAATAAGATCAAAGCCTAAAGGGGGAAGTTTCATAGAGTTAAACTTTTAGCTGAATGAACTACTAATTAGCTGCTTATTAACAGTTAGTTAGTAATTTCAGACAATATAATATGTATATCCAACGCAATCTCATGGCAATTCGTAACTTTTTCATTTAGTGGCTAATTTGTATGAATTCGTACGATCTAATTTGTACAATTTAGTACGATTTGCTCATTACTCAATGACGGTTGGGGTAAGGGGTGGAGTTAGGTGCCACGCCTCCTTTATAAAATCGTACATTTTCGTACGACTGAACTCGGTTGAACCAATTCTTACGAATTAGCCACTAAACTGACAAGACGTAAAATACTTACGTTTCCTCGTGAGATCAGGCTGGTATTATACAATAATTACACGTTAAAAGGGATCTACACCATAAATGAGTTTAAACCATTGTGTGGCAACAGTGTGTGAATATAATCATTTTTTTTAATAATCACGCAAATAAAAACAGTCTGCAGAAACACTTTGATTGACATTCTCTCTTTGTACCTCAGAGAAGGAAAGCCCCGCCCACTAGTGACCATCTCTCCCTAGTTAGCTCTGCTGTAAAAGATCTGGGTGTTATATTAGACAGCAACTTAATTTTCGAAAATCATACCGCCCATGTCACAAAAATCACCTTCTTTGATTTGAGAAATATCGCTAAGTTCAGAAATATGCTACCCATCTCAGATGCAGAAAAGTAGTTCATGTTTTTATGTACCCTAGATTAGATTACCATAATGCTCTGTTCACTGGTTGACAAGCATCCTCTATTAATAAACTTCAGTGTAAAAGATAATGTGACCATATCACCCCAATTTTATCCTCCTTCCACTGGCTGCTTGTTAAGTTTTGTATTGATTATAAAATATTGCTTCTTACCTTTAAAGCTTTAAATAATCTAGCTCCTGTTTATCTAACCAACATTCTGTCTCGCTACAATTCAACCCCCTCTTTAAGATCTCAAAACTCAGGGCTTCTGATGGCACCCAGAATAGCAAAGTCCACTAAAGGAGGTTGAGAATTCTCATTTATGGCCCCTAAACTCTGGAATAGCCTTCCTGATAAAGCAGCTACGCTAATTGTTTTCTTTCTCTATTTCCACCTGGGGATACTCATCCCGAGGCCTCTAGAGATTGTGGAGTGCCATTGTGCTCCAAAACCTGTGAAGAGATGATGCCAAATAATTTGTTTTGAAATGGCTTGTTCAAATAAGCTTTTGTTATAAGCGGATGATTTAGCATAAATAGTGTCTCATAAGAGGAGGGAATATATTGAAAACAAAAAGTAAACAAATTGAGGAAGTCTCTAAATGTTTTTGCCTTAATAAATTGTCCTTACATTTGGGTAAAACTGAATTTATTTTATTTAGTTCAGCTGCGAAACTAATAAAATATGTTGGGTCAGAGATAACAGTAGGCTCAAATTATTACTACAAAACAGGAAGTGAACCATTTAGGTGGCATTTTAGATAGTAATTTGACAGGTGAAAAGATGGCTGTTATAGTCCAAGAAAAAAATTGTTCTAAAATTAAGTTTTTAGCAAGACAGGCAGAGCTCCTAGATACCCAAACTTTAAAAATGTTAGCTAGTGCATTAGTGCAGCTATACTCTGACTACAGCTGACTGCAGCTTTTTGGTACAGCGGTAGTTCTTTAAAAAATGATAAATAAATTGCAGACGTCCCAAAATAAGTTGTGTAGAACTGTTATGAAATAACCGCAACTGACACATTTAAATAATGAACATTATAGTCAAAGTAAGTTAATAGAAGTTGAGAAAAGGATAAATTTTCTGAAATTAGTATTGTTTTTTTTATTAAGATTTTGAAGAAAATAGTTCCAAAATATATTCTCAATTATTATGTTTTAGTTAGTGAGGTACATTGTCATTCTACAAGAGCACATAGCTGGGATATTTACCCATATAGATTTAAGAGTGAATGAGGTAGAAATTCTTTTTTGTGTACGAGCTCTGCTGCTTGGAATGTTTTGCCCACGATTTTTAAAGAGATTCAAACTGAGAGTGTTTTCAGAAGGGAAATTAAACAGTGTTTGTTTTACAGTTGAAGTTGAGGGTTTTGTTGTGCCGAGTTGCTGAGCTGATGATGTTTGCACTCCATTTATGATTTGCTCGCTCATTTTTTAAGAATATCGAGGACCAAAATGGAAATAAGTCTGTGGCTTTTTTGTGTATTTTATCCTCGACAGTTTTTAAAATATGAAAGAATTAGTCTAACTGGACTTGTTTTTGTTAAAAATGTCTAATAAAATCAATCGATCAAACCATCAAAATCCAATAAATATTTTTTGTGTACTTTATAAGTGCTAATAAACAATTTGCATCTTAATAGTATGCAGGTAATAACCCAGCAGTAAATGTTGTGTAAATGTTTTATTTTAGTTTGATTAATCAACTAGGCCTAACAGCAAGTGTTATGCATAAGCAAAAGAGCCGACGTTAAATACATTAAATGCACAGTTTGCGAATACAAGTGCAGGACCAGTAAATGCTGATGATTCCTCCTTTGAGCCGACATGAAATGGAGATGGATTTTGCTAGGAAGTGTCATCGAACAGCGGCATCGACCCCGAGCCTCTCTGGTCCCCATCAGACCTCAAATGGGTCACTTCCAATTATGCAGGTGACAAGTCCATTGTGCAGGAGAGAGCAGGCTGGTTTTCAGAGTGTAAGCTTATGTGGGCATTATGTTTTCACTTCAAGCAGATAGAGCAGAAATTGATTTTTCACAGAACCCAGGTGGCCTTGGAGGAACCGCATTCACAGTGTGAGAGAATGTGCACACACTGTGAGCCAAAACATCAGCTTTAAAGGGATATATATAGTATACATTACCAAAAGTACCAAGATCCAAATATACAAAGCTTATAGTTTTGACAGGAAAGAAATACCCACTGCTAAACAGTTTTTACACCATAACCGAAGTGAAAGAAATACTCGGAACCTTTATAAAACGTTTCAATTAATATAATATTACAAAGTTTAGATTTCAAATTAAATGTAAAAAATTTTGTTTATTCATATTCAAGTCACCTATAGCACGGCTTTGGACTTTGGGGCAAACCAGAGCATGTGGAGGAAACTCATGCCAACACGGGGAGAACATGCAAACTCCAGACAGAAATGCCAACTGGCCCAGCAGGGACTCAAACCAGCAACCTTCTTGCTGTGAGGCCACAGTGCTAACTACTGAGCCACTGTGCCGCCCTAAACAACATTACTACACTGTAAAAAAAATTGCTGGCAGTTTGGCTCGCCACTAATACTGTTAAATTTATAAGCATACTGTAAATTAACAATTACAATTGTGCTGTAAAACTACAGCATATGTAAAGTACGCTTGTAAATGTTGTCAGTAATACTGCAAATATGGCCAGTAATACTGTAAAATTTACAAGCACATTCTAATTAAATAATTGTAATTGACAATTGTAATTGTCAACTTGCAGGACAGTATCACTGGCAGTCCTAATTTGTAAATTTCAAGGTCTTGGAAATGATCGGGGTAACGGATCTGGCAGATTACCAGAGAAGGGAGAGGTGAAGATGTTACCAGAGTAAGTAAAGTGTGTGTGTGTGTGGGGGGGGGGGGGGGGGGTGTAGTCGTGGACGAAAGTAAAGAGGGTTGAGGAGTCACGGAAAAGACTTGAAGAGCGCAGCAGAGTGAGGCAGGGAGTGTTGCGGGTGAACATAAAGAGGGTTGGGGAGTTTGCGGAAGAAATTGGAGAGCAGGCCGGGGTGGGGTGGGGTTGCATGTGAGGAGGGGGATTGATAAAATGAGGTGCCAAATTAGATTACAGAGGTGCCGGATCCAGATCCGGCTTGTTCCGGCACAAATTAAGTCCTGATCGCTGGCAAAATTGCCAGTAATTCTATAAATTTTACGTCAATTCTTTATAGTCTTCTTCTTTGCCCTTAGTCCTGGTATGGTTGCGGGGTCGGATCTTTGGAACAAGTGCTCCATTTAGACTTGTCCATATGATAACGACTTTTTTTACACATTCCGGCCGGCCTGTCGTCTAGGCCTGTCACCCTCATACACTCAACCACTACAGACAATTTAGCCTACCCAATTCACCTGCAGCATGTCTTTGGACTGTGGGGGAAACCAGAGCACCTGGAGGAAACCCACACGATTGCAGGGGTAACATGCAAACTCCTCACAGATATGCCAACTGAGACAAGGTTCGAACCAGCGACCTTCTTGCTGTGAGGCGACAGCACTACCTACTTCGCCACTGCTAGTGCTGCATTAATTTGATTTTAAAAATTTCAGTAAAATTTTATATATATATATATATATATATATATATATATATATATATATATATATATATATATATATATATATATATATATATATATTTATTTATTTATTCTGAAAACTAATTTGAAATTTTTCATGTTTTAAAAGTCTATGCAAACACCATTGCTGCATTTATTTGACTTTAAAATTACAGAAATATCAGTAATATAGTCAAATTATTTAATTATTAAAATGTAATGTTGTGAAAATTGAATTTTTAATAATCATGTTTTTAATAGTGATACTCAATGCAGCATTTGTTGTTGTTTTTAAATACAGTGAATTCAGTAATATTGTGAAATTTAATATTGTGAAATAAAAAAAATGATGTTTTAAAAAGTCATTGTGATCACCAGTGCTGAGTTTATTTAATTTTTGAAAAATTACAGTAAAATTGTAAAATTTAAAAGTGAATTTTAACTTTGGGCTTTTTATCTTTTAAAAGTGATTGTACTCAGCATTGCTGCAATTATTTGACTTTTAAAAATATAGAAAAATCTGTAATATTGTTAAGCATTAATAGAATTTTAAAACTTGTTTTATAAACATTGTTACATTTTATTCCTACAAAAAAAAGCTTAATTTTCAGCATCATTACTGAATGCCTTGCGATTTACAGAAATCATTGTAATAGGCAGATTTGATGCTCAAAATATTATCAATGTTGAATAGTTTTTCAGCTTCAAAAATAAATAAAAGATTCTGGATTACTAAAAAATAAAAATAAAAATTACATTATAAAGCATTATATAGTTACTTTCTTTGTTTTTTTCTGTTTAGATTACAGCATAAATGTCATCATTGTCACTTTTGATTAATGTAATTTTTTTTTCTAAAATGATCCTTTTATTATTTGTGGGGAGTCAACGGATCGTTCCAGAACCGAACAAGCCACAGACCATGTTATCCTTAAAAGATTGGTTGGTGCCTACGAGTCTGAGATTGATTTCATTTTCAAAGCAATCCACAGGCACCCAGCAAAAGGCAAATCCACAGGATACCTAGCCAGTCAACATCACAGTTGCGTGTTAATTAACTTTACACCCTAAAACAATAAGAGGCTCTACAATCAAAAACCCACCAAACCGGTTTTTGAGAAGTACCTTTTGGTTCGCTTGTCCTTTGGCGTCTGCAAGGAATACACATTCTCAGGCAGACACAGAAGCGATCAGAAACGCTTCCAAAGTTTATGGACATACAGTAAAACTGTGTTTATTTGAGTAATGTATGTTTGCTTTATGTTTCTGTAGGTTTTTGTGTGTACATGTTCCATGTGTTTAACAAAACTGTTATAGATAGTTCTTGAGTAATAGCCCTCAGCGACAAATGAAATCTACAGAATGTTTGTGAAATACTTCATGTTTGGTATTGATTGAAAGCTAGGAACATTTCAAATGCATTGGTTTATATAAAGAAACCATACTATGAAAAGTGTCGATGTTATAAGACTTTATTTTAACCACTATGCTATCAAAGCAGCATCCACACCAGGTGTCAACCCGGCCTCCTAGAGGGCAGAATTGGGGTGTGACTCCACCCCGCACCTTATCTGATTGGACAAGTATTGTGTAGACCCAGCCTCTACCAAAGCCTATAAAACTTTGAACAAAGGAATTTCATCGTCGTCTTTTGCCGGTCATCTTTGCCAGTCGTCACCGCCATCGCTGCCCGGACGTCGCTCTTCTCGTGCTGTGGCCGTTACATCGCCTCGCCGGAAGCCTCGTTACATCACGGAGCAGACCGCGACCTTCACTTGCTGCCGGCTCGACCCCCGATCTGCTTGTGCAACCGCTTCAACAACAAGCCATCGGGTCAACACATCCAAACTCTGAAACTCAGTCTAACTACAGGAACCCAGGAAGGACTTCGAACGCCGCTTTGTCCAACATCCGTATCCCTAGCAACCGACTAAGGAAACCCCTCTTCACCGACAAGGGAATTCCAACACGTCACTGAAGTTGCTACGCTGACCAATCAGCTTCGCCGGGATTTCCCTTTGGACCAGTCGAGGAAACCAAATTACATCAGAACGCAAGTAGCACAAACAAGGTTTCTATCCCTTGCTGACTCTGGTGTGAATTATGTTTAAGTAGTAAAGAATAGCGAAATTCTCTGCTTTTATGGTTTCTCTCAGGTTGCAATGCTAAGAACTTAGCAAAGGCTAGAAGTTAAATCCACTCAGTCAAAACTCTCCTCAAACTGCTTGTGCGTGTGTGTGTGTATGTATGTGCGTTTGTTTGTTTTATGTAGATTAGTACTTTGTGTTATAGAGTAGCAATAAACTTTTGTTTCGTTTTAAGATCCGTGTTGGTGTGTTGTGTGCTTTATAAGTTAATGCCTCAGCTTCAGATACTGCTACCTTGCTTATAAAAAATTAGATACTGTTTTTATATTGTTATTGTTGGCCACGTAATAATATAATACAGGATTGCTTTACACTAAACGTTCTATTTGCTGGACAAATACTTAAGTTAAGTGTAAGCTTAAAATAATTCTATGTGAATCATGTTCGAATCTTTGATTCGAATCCCCAAAGTTTAAACATGATTTAAACCAAAGAGCTGATTCTTACATATTTAACACAGCCACAGATCAGTTACTGTAGAGCCTGGTCAGTTCCTAGATGAGTGCCTCATGGGGAAAACTAGGTTGCTGTTGAAAGTGGTGTTAGTGAAGCCAGCAGGGGGCGCTCAACCTGCAGTCTGTGTACATCCTACTATCCCAGAAAAAGTGAAGGAAACACTATAATGTCAGTGAGTGCCATCTTTCAGATTAAACAGACATCCAGACTCACCGTGATCATTAAAAATCCCATGGCACTACAAGAGTAGGGGTGTAACCCAGGTGTCCTGGCCAAATTCCCTCTATTGGTCCTGACAGATCATGGCCTCCCAATCATCCCCATCCATTGGCTTTATCACTGTCTCTCCAATTCACCTACAGCTGGTGTGTGGTGAGCGCACTGGCACCGTTGTCCTGTGGCTGTCGTTGCATCATCCCAGTGGGTGCTGCACACAGGTGGTGGTGTGGAGAGACCCCCCTCATGATTATGAAGCACTTTGGGTGAATGGATATATACAATAAATGAAAATCTATATGAAAACAGTAATAGCTTTAAAAACGTATAATATTTATATGTCATTTTAAATATTTCAGGTGCATAAACACCTTCCTGAACTATATTAAAACTACTTTTAAACACTAAAATGAAGACAAAATATCATTTAAAGAAAGGAGAGGCGTATAATTAGAAAGCTGCTCAAATCTGGGAAGGGCACAAAGTTCATCTGAACAAGCCTCAGAGCTCATTGCAGTCCATCATTCAGAAGCGAAAGAAATATGGAACTACAGCCACAGCGCCGATGGCAGGCCGTTATCCTAAATTTAGTTGTCCAATAACAACAACAACAACAAAACGGGCTCTTGTCAGACAGACGACTGTGATGCCAACTGTCACTCCAACTGAACAACTAAAGTCAGCGGCTGCCACAGAGAATGACATCCATTGGGTCAAAAACCTCCAAGCTACTGCACACACACAAAAAAAAAAAAAACAGCCTTTATGGAGTTTGGCCAACGAGGACTGATTTAAGACTTCTTTAACTGCTGACATCTCAGTTTTTTGTTTTTGTTCTTTCATGGGCCACGTTCACAAATAAAACTGCGTTGTCCATCTGCCTGCTGGATACATGCCTGGTTATGACATGAGAAAGAACATTCACACTTTACAATAAGATTCATAATGTTACTCAATGCATTAATTAACATGAATAAACAATGAACAATACATTTACTACAGTATTTGTTCATGTTAGATAACGTTAGTTGTTCATTGTGAGTTCATGTTAACTCACGGTGCATTAACTAATATGTTAACAAGCATGAGTTTGGATGTTATTAATGTATTAGTAAATGTTCAATTATGATTAATAAATGCTGTACTAGTGTTGTTTATGATTAGTTCATGTTAGTAAATGCATCAACTAACGAACCTTATTGTAAAGTGTCACCAAAAGAACAATAATTATTTTGGGTATTTGTGCTAATATTTAATATTCTCTACACCAGGGGTCACTAAACTTCTTCCTGGAGGGCCGGTGTCCTGCAGATCTTAGCTCTAACCCTGATCAAACACACCTGAACAGCTAATCAAGAGCTGCGTCCCAAATCGCATACTTATGCACTATTCTACGCCATTTTGTAGTATAAACAGTGTAAGTAGTGTGTTCACACTGAAAAGTCTAAAAATAATAAGTGCACTTTAATTTCCCGGATGATGCACTCATTCAGCCGCTAAAATGAAGTGTGTAATGATGGACACTTCACGCACTCAACGACCGCAGGTTTGCCTACGTAGCGGAAGAGGCGGAGCTATCGGACGCACATGTTGGATAACTTTATTTATTTTGGATGTTGAAAACAAAATTCTTCTACGAGAGTGATTATAGCGCCTCCCGATGGTGAATGCGGCAACACTCACGGTAGGTAATATTTGATAATTCGGTCGTTTATTTCACTGATTTGGCGTCCGTCAAACGTCATCAGGGAAACGGTTTGAATTTCCGCTTAGTAAAAAAACATTAGTGTGCCATTTGGGACGACACTACATACATATACTATGTTGTTGAGTGTGTAAGTGCATAAGTACATAGTGCATGAGTGCATAGTGTATAGTGTGCCATTTGGGACGCAGCTAAGGTCTTACTATGTATACTTGAAATATCCAGGCAGGTGTGTTGAAGCAAGTTGGAGCTAAACCCTGCAGGGACACCGGCCCTCCAGGACCGAGATTGGTGACCCCTGCTCTACACTGTAAAAAATAAAAAGTAAAAATCTTACAGCTTGAAATTAGTTAATTTGAAGCAAATGAGCTTTTCTAGTCATCTAAACTTGGATATATCAGCTAAAAACCATTATGTCCTACAACTTACATTAAAATAAACACTCACCGGCCACTGTATTAGGTACACCTGTCCAACTGCTAGTTAAGGTCTATTTCCAATCAGCCAATCACATGGCAGCAACTCAATGCATTTGGGCATGTAGACATGATCAGGAAAATCTGCTGCAGTTCAAAGCGAGGATCAGAATGGGAAAGAAAGGTGATTTAAGTGACTGAATGTGGCATGGTTGTTGGTGCCACTATTTCAGAAACTGCTGATCTACTGGGAGTTTCACGCACAAGCATCTCTAGGGTTTACAGAGAATGAATTGAAAAAGAGAAAATATCCAGTGAGCGGCAGTTCTGTGGGTGCAAACTCCATGTTGTTGCCAGAGGTCAGATGAGAATGGCCAGACCTGAGCTGAAAGGCAACAGTAACTCAAATAAGCACTCGTTACAACCGAGGTCTGCAGAAGAGCATCTCTGAACACACAACACATCCAACCTTAAGGCGGATGGCTACAGCAGCAGAAGACCACACCGGGTGCTAGTAAGCATACATATTGTGTTGTGTCATGTCATGGTTTACAGTGTACTTAATATTGTCGCTTCAATGATGGGACAAACGTTAAATTAATCATATCTGGAGGCTCTCAAAGGAACCACTGTATCAGTAATAGATTTGAATAATTTAGTTTCTGTTTTTTTATTTAATTATTTGCGATAAGTACTTAAAATAAATTAATTTAAAATAAAAAAGAAGAGAAATGAACAATACTTTATTACATTTTTCCTAAAAAATAAATATACAAAATATACCTACTTTATACCCAACTTTCTGTAAAAAAAAAAAAAAAAGTCAGTGTGCACAGTTTCAGTGTATTAAATTTACAAAACACTGATGTTATGTAAAAAAACAGGACAAATGCATAAAGTTTTTGTCTAAAACAATGTTGTCAGGTAAATGGCCTGAAAGTCTGACACCGCAGCGACATGCAAGAAAAGACTTTTCTGATAAAATAATTTTTGGTCCTAAACATCTGTGCCACATGAAATTTCTGTTTTAGAAACTGTTTCTTTTTCTGCAATGACACCAAATCAACAGTGAAAGACAATGATGACACCTCGGGTACTGATTATGGGCTTTATTTGGTGTTAAATGTGACCTTTATGGCCAAACTACTGAAACCAGCAGCAGCATTTACTGTAATGTTTTTTCTTCTGGAAAAAGTCTTATTTCTGTCTTTATTTCAGCTAGAATAAAAATAATTTTGGAATTTTTTAAAACCATTTTAAGGTCAATATTATTAGCCCCCTTAAGCATGATTTTTTTTGGATAATCAACAGGAAAAAAACATCATTATACACAATGAATTGCCTAAATATCCTAACTTGCTTAGTTAACCTGATTACCCAACAAGCCTTTAATTGGTCACTTTAAGCAGAATACTAACATCTTGAAAAATCACATTATGTACTGTCATCATCAAAAACATTAGAAATTAGTTATAGAAATGTGGTGAAAAAATATTTGACCAGAAATTGGGGGAAAATTTACAGGGGGGCTAATAATTCTGACTTCAACTGTATTTTGTGTTTCATTCACTCCCTCATAAGCTGTATTTAGATTCGTTCCTTTATTTGTTCATTTGTTCATTCGTGATCTGCATAAATCTCCTGACAAAACCTGCATACTAGTTAACATATATAATAATACCAGGTGGGGAGAGAGAGAGACAGAGAGAGAGGGAGAGAAAGAGAGAGAGTAATGCATCTCAACTGACAGAATCACCAATAGCACATTTAACAGCAGGTGTAAACAGGGCCACAATGCAACTCTATTTCAGTGCACTTCACACCTTGTTAAACTGAATTGTAGGCGGTATCTAATTTAGATGCTAAAAAAAAAGGTTTAGCAAATTCACACCTCAGTGTAATTAGCAAAAATCTCAGGTTGTGTAAATTATTTGTGTGAGAAAAAAAATGTGGAACTGAATACTGTATGGCACACACACACACACACACACACACACACACACACTATTCAATTATAGCCTGTAAATATGAGTCGATCATTGTGATGGAGTTTAGCGGCTCTATTCTGCAGACTCTTCATAAATCAGAAGCTTCTTTTTAACGATGCCCTAAAACAGCGGGACGCCTCCTGCTTTCACACCTTCACAGGCTTTCATAAAGCTGAATCCCACTTCAGATCACACAGAGAAAAAACGTTTTGTTCTTAAAGGTGAAGTACGTCAGTTTTGCATCACTAAGCGAAATAGCCGGAAACAATGATTGTTTTCCAACAGGTTTTACTCCATTCCACTAAAGGCCGTACTCACACTATGTACAGCTGCCTTGAACCAGGCCAAGGCACGCTTGTCCCCCCCTTCCATCTCCCCCGACGGCTCACACTCACATTGCATTTGGGCCTGGGCACACTTATCGATGATGCACTGTTCAGAAGCGCTCTCGCTCAGCACAGTGGAGATTTCTTTAGTTAGATCGCTTGACATGCAGTGACGCAGTCAAATATTTCACCGAACAGATTAGCCACTTTTGACGCTCATGAACAATCATAATACACCCGGCGCAGTGTGGCGCAAGGCGCGGCGCAATAGTCTTTTGGTAGTTTCAGCTTGGCGCAAGAGTCGTTTTGAGGCGTTGCGCTACGCTGTTTAAATAGCAAATGCATTAGCGCTCATTTGTGTGCCCATAGGCGTTCTGGTCTCAAAAGGAAGGCATTCTGAGGCAGACCGCTGGCGCTCTGCTATTTTGAGAATCTATAATAGATTTTGCATTAGACCAAAACTAACCCGGTCTAAACTCCGGCGCAGGAGTTGCGCCTCGCTTACACACTGCTTAATACACACAAGAGAGCAATAGGCAAATATCTTTACATATGAAACATTTTAAATATTAAGGATATATATAGGATATAATAAGAATAGATATAGGATATAAATATAAAGGATTAAAATATTACAAAACTTGTTATTTTCTGGCTTACATAAATATGAAAAATCACTGCTTTTATGTCTTCTTCATCTCGGGAGGCTTTTTTAGTTAATTCACAACAATTTGCTTTTGTATAATGTTATTATTATTAGCAGGATTATTTATTATATCCATATTTATATTTGTTTTATTAAAAACAAGCTTAGATTTGCCCACCTGTCAGGTTTTAGACCATATGGGGCAAAGCATGTGTTTTAGGATATAACTCAGGTTTTTGACCACACTTCGTTATGATTATTCATTTATTCGTTTGCTGGAAATTAGAACTGAATTTAGAAATAGTTTTGAAACGAATATTTGCGCTTAAGAAGCAAAAGTATTTATTTATAGGCTAACTGATGTCTGTGCGTAAAGGTTTCCCTATCCAAGAGCAAATGTGAAAGTGATCCATTATCTCTCATTCTCACGCAGTAGATGCTCTGTTTAACAGTTTTCTGTTATAAAAACTGTTAACTGTTAACTGTTTGCTAGTGAAATGCTCAGTTTTTCCACTTAGACTTACTTTGCATCCTGTAAATAGTGAATGCGCTCTTGGCGCGACGCAGCTGACTCTTAAAGGGAATGGGAGATGAGAATCTAATTGGTTTATTCTCAAAACACACCTATAACTCATTAAGAAAATAAACAACCCTTTTCCCGTCCTTAAATTAGCAAAAACGCGCCCTGACACGCCCTGAAAGCGTTTGCGCCCTGCGTTTTGTGCTCTGCTCATGGACCATCAAAATAGAGCCCTATGTTCTCATGCTGCAGGAATCAGGAGGTTTGCTGAAGGTGCAGCTGTCGTGCAGTGAAGGGTTTGCGTGTTTAATAACCTACGACAGTTTGTGTTCATTAAACAATGAGAATGATTATTAAATCCATATCAAACAATCCCTCAAAAGTCATGTCTCGCTTTCAGTTTCAGGCTCTGGTGCGTTTTGCACTCACACACAAGCGTACCGCTCCAAAACCCAAGTGAACCACGCTCAGGCAAACCTCTTTCAACCAGGCCAGGGCCAGCCAAGTGAACCATGCCTGAGCCTGATTCAGAGCACTCACACCTCTCAAATGATCCGGAAAACAGGTCTGGGCACAGTTCGAATAGCATAGTGTAAGTAAGCCCAAACATTCATTGGACATTCTTGCCCCAAACTCACAGAAAATATAACCCTGAAAGACTTAGGCTGTACTCACACTAGGTACAGTTGCCTTGAACCGGGCCAAAGCACGCTTGTCCCACTTCCCGTCTCCCCCGACGGCCTCCACTCACACGACAATCGGGCCTCGGCATGCTTACGTCATCGCTGCTGCGCTGTTCAGTGAGAAGCGATGTCACTCAGCAGCACAGTGGAGATTTCTCTGGTTATATTGTTTCAGTCGTTTGTTATGCAGTGACACAGTCAAATATTTCACCAAACAGTCCTTAGGGATGTGGTAACACACAGTCAGATGTTTCGCCGAACAGATCCGCCACTTTTGGCACTCATAAACAATCATAAAGCCCTCGTGCTGCAGGAATGAGGAGGTCTGCTGAAGCCGCGCAGCTGTCGTGCAGTGAGGGGTTTGCGTTTACTGAACAGTAAGAATGATTAATAAATCCATATGAAACATTCCATTAAGTCACGTCTCGCTTTCAGTTTCGGGCAGTTTCGAACCAAATGGCCCTATGGTCACCACCCATCTTGAAAAGTTTGCCCCCTCACATATACTAATGTGCCATAAACAGGACGTTAATATCACCAACCATTCCTATTTTATTAAGTTGTTTCCATATAAATGGCTCACCCTGTATTATATTGTAGATTTTACCATCTCACACCTCGCTGACAGATAAGTTTATGCACAAGGTTAAGAGCGGGCCTTCGTTCTTATTTTTTTCCTCAAATAAAATCATACGAAATAGATTTTACAAATTCACACTTGGCCAAAACATTCCCGTGAGATCTTCAGACGCTAGAGGAAATCACCACATCAACAGGCAATCGCCTTTCCATGCAGCCAGTTTCTCTCCATTTAGCAGTCAGACCTCAAACCACAAAGAGCTTTGCAATTTACTTGAGAGAGAAAGAAAAAAAACACACAGAATATATTCATGTAAACAATCAGAAGAGATGCATACTTCAAGTCCCTTGATTACCATAATGCCCGGAAAAAATTCTCCATCCGTCCATCCACAGTTTCCGGCACAGCATCAACCTCGCTTTCTATTTCCATGGCAACAACAGGTAAGCAAGAGTCAGATTCGGTTACTCATTATGTAAAGGAAACTTTAGGCTAATGCATTTTATTCTGATCAGATATTCTGACCCGTATATCCAACATAGGCTCATTCTGAAAATGAAGCCCTAAATACATTTCTGGAGATTGCGAATTTTGTAGCCAGAAGTATGTATGGCTGCATTTAGTCTTTAAAAGGAATGCTACGGGGTGTTATGACGCCATTCCTTTTCATGCTTACCAGCTGACTGCTTACCTTCATACGGCTTTTCTGCTGCTATCAGTTTGTCCAGTGGTTCGCCATGTATATCAGTGTAATTAAGAAGCAGAGCAGAATTTACCACAACGACGGGGTTTGAGTTTGGCAAAAAAAACGGTTCCAGAAAGCAGGTAAAACAAAAACAAAAGCCAAAAAATAAAATAAACAAGTAAATAACAGGATGAGAATGTGAATTCTTTTTTTAAATATAGTAAAAATTAGGTAAGGGCATTTCTTTTTCTGGATTGCTTTTGAAAACACTATTGGTTGGGTATAGAGAAGGGGAAAGGAGGATCAGTCAATCGGTCAGTCAGTCATTCGACAGCAGCCTCAGGTGGATTTACACAGGAACAACAGGCGCAAATGGCACTTGCGAGAGAAATTTGAGATGTTCAAAAGCATATACAGCAGCTTCTGGTGGACTCACGAAGACTGCAAAAAAGCATTACCTCCTGGGACACATTTCACGATCTCCAGGAATGTATATAGGGGTTTGTAATCAGAATGAGCCTGGGATGACTATATCAGCCAAGAGTATATATTTACACCTTAGTTACATTTTAGTTCATCACAGGATCAAATCTGCGGCCTCAATGGAATAGTTTATGCAAATAATAAAACTGTTATCATTTATTCATTCTTCATTTGTTCAAAACCTATTGGAGTTTAATTGTTCTGTTGAAAAAATTGGAAATTGAGATTGAAATGTTGAAAAATCTTTTGTTTTGAACAAGTCAATGAAACTCAAACGCAAAAAAAAAGACGACATTTTGAAGAATGCTTGAATTCGTTGACTTCCATCGTAAGAAACAAATACAATGGAAGTCAATAGATGCAAGCATTCTTCAAAATATCTTATTTTTTGTTCAACAGAAGAAAGAAGCTAGTATGAGTCACAATAAATGCTGAGAAAAGTATTGGGTGAACTATCCATTTATTATCCCCTGTTGAGGTCTACATGCTTCAGTCATGTTTTTAAGGACAAAATTCATCCCATCTCCAATGAAATTTACTGCACAGACACCTCATTTTAATGCGATGAACAGCTTATTTGCATATTAATAAAGAGTAATGCATTAGCCACTCATCAGAATGAGTCTTTAAGTTTTTTTTCTTGAGGTTTTGATTGCTTTGTGATTCAGGACATCATCCATTCTGAGTGCCGAGAGAAACCAAGAACTGATACTCTCTAAAAGTGAATGTGCTTGATTACATAAAAGCTTAAATGGATTTCTAAAAGATTTGTATAGGGTGTTGAGCTGCCCCTTAAAACTGTGGAGTGTGTCTGTGTGTGCAAAGAAAAGGTGCATTCTCTGAAAAAAAAAAATTCTTAGGATTCTCAGCCTTTACAACTGTTCCAATAAAATGTAATCAAAATGGTGAAAGAAGTGTAACTGGAAAAAAATATATAGAAAAAGAAAACAGAATATAGAAAAAATGTAACCCAAAAGTGTTGAAAAGGACGAAATTTATGAAATGGAAAAACTTCAATACAGTCGGAACTTTGGTTCTTTAAGCAAAAAGGCTGTTTCAATAAATGTAAAAATATAGAAAAATGCAGTAACAAAAGGAAGTAATGCAGAAAGAAATTAAACAGAAAAACAGTAAATTAACAAATTCAACTGTAGGAAAAAAAATACAAAGAAAACAACAACATTTAAAAATTTAAATGAATGCAAAATAAATCATCTAGAAATAAAATGTTTAAAAGGGGAAACAATTAACCTTCAAAAAAGTATTTGAATTAAAAATATAATCCAGAAAAAGTTAATTGCATAAACACTACCTGACAAAAGTCTTGTCACCTATCTAGGTTTTAGGAACAACTAATAATAACTTGACTTCTAGTTGATCATTTGGTATCAGAAGTGGCTTATATGAAAGGCAAAAGCCTCTAGATTACGCTAATTTTACCAGAATAAAATATGATCATGCCTTGATTTTTAATTATTTCAGTAGGACAGTAAGTTCTGACCTTGCTTATACAAAAGTCTTGTCACTTAACAGAAATAATGTCCAGTATAGAATATAAAGCCATGCTGAATATTGCTGAATATACAGAAAAAATATTGTGTCTGACTCCATCATGAGCTTGGAGGACTGCAACCATACATCTCTGCACTGACTCAAATCACTTATAAATAAAGTCATCTGGAATGGCAAAGAAAGCGTTCCTGCAAGACTGCCAGAGTTCATCAAGATCCTTTGGATTCATCTTCAATGCCTCCTCCATTTTAATTCAATTCAATTCAGCTTTATTTGTATAGCGCTTTTACAATGTAGATTGTGTCAAAGCAGCTTCACATAAATGGTCATAGTAACTGGAACAGTGTGGTTCAGGTTTTAGTGTTTAAGTTCAGTTCAGTTCAGTTCAGTTTAGCTCAGTTCAGTGTGATTTAATCATTACTGAGAGTTCAAACACTGAAGAGCAAATTCATCGATGCGTAGCTCTACCAATCCTGAACCATGCGAGGCAGTGGCGACAGCGGAGAGGGGAAAAAAACTTCACCTGATGGGAGTGAAGAAAGTGACTCAGTTCACTACCATTTTAATTTCTCCGCTGGCCAAAAGTCTTGTGCAGAGCTTCATTCGCCGTGGTTTAGGCTGGAAGATGGCCTCAGCGAAG
This sequence comes from Danio rerio, assembly GCF_052040795.2. Taxonomy (NCBI): domain Eukaryota; kingdom Metazoa; phylum Chordata; class Actinopteri; order Cypriniformes; family Danionidae; genus Danio; species Danio rerio. The sequence goes on along the minus strand of NC_141038.1, from coordinate 5,041,519 downwards.
ACTCGTCTGTCCCTGGAGCGTCACTGGAATCAGACTCATGTTCTCCACTCCCCACGACCATCAGCGCAGCAGCAGCTCAGGATATGGCCTGGTCCCGGATATGGAATCCTTGGGATCATCACGTCGCTGGTCTTGGATCCAATCAGTGACTCCGCATAATCTGAGGACCTCGGGATGATTATCCCCAGGTGAAAATAGAGAATAAAGAAAATAATTAGCGTAGCTGCTGTTCATAGTGTATATAATCAAGATGCAGAAGCCTGTGTGGAACCCACTAGGTGATGCATTGAGTGTATGCTTTACTAAACAAACATTTTACCCCCAACATGCTAAATAATGTTCGTGTCTGGTGACTGGGCAGGCCAATCCTGGAGCACCTTGACCTTTTCTTTAAGGAAGTTGTGGAGATGTGGAGGCTGAAGTATGAGAAAAAGCGCTGCTCCTGCTTAAGAATTTGCCCTCTCCTGTGGTTTGTAATGTAACGGGCAGCACAAATGTCTTGATACCTCTGTTGATGTTGCCGACCACTCTGCAGATCTCTCACATGCCCCCATACTGAATGTAACCCCAAACCATGATTTTTCCTTCACCAAACTTGACTGACTTCAGTAAAAACCTTGGGTCCATGCTGGTTCCAGTAGGTCTTCTACAGTATTTGTGATGATTGGGATGCAGATCAACAGATGACTCATAAAAATCCTTCTGCCACTTTTCCAAATGATTATTTGTTGCTCTTAGAACTGGGATTGACTACTGGATGTTTGTCAGGTAGTGTATATACTGTATATCAGTGGTGTTGCGAGAGGGTGTGGGGGTTTAGCTTTGGGGTCTTAAGCCCCTGATGTATTATCAAAAGCCCCTGATCTTTTGGAATATGTTGCACTTAAATAAAAATAGGTTGTATGACATTTATTTTGTTGTCTAAGTACTTAAAATTACCACATACATCACGCACATTCCACTTAACAATTGGGGTAAATAAATAGTCAGCTGTTCTGCAGTACCTGTTTCTACCGGCAGGTGGGCGTGGCACTGTTGTCACATGGTGTTACAAAAATCCCGCCACTGCACAGTCATCATTCATTCATTATTAAGAGGAGCTGAAGCTGATGAGGTAATAATATAACTGTTTCGCAAAACTGAGTAGTTCTAACTAATGATGAAGCTTAACATTTGTTTTCACAATATAAAACCTGTCAAGTTTTGGTGAAATAAAATAACTAATCAGTAAAATATGAGTCATATAAATATAAATACATGCAAATTAGTCAGAAAAATGTAAATTGCACTAGCTTTCTTGTAATGATATAGATATCTAGACATATTGATACAGCCAGTCACATCTGTTTCTGTAATAGTTATATCACAGTGAGTTCATGCATCTAGCATATTATTTATATCTATATTCTACTGTAACATGGTGTCAGTTACATTGAATTATACCTAAGATGGCTGGAAGAACACATATAAACCATTTGTTGTCGCAGTTGTGTAAATGATCAGTTAAAGTCTTTTTATCTTTATTCAGATCTTATTTTTATTTAATTCCTTCATCCATTTTAGGGATATACTGGAATGTTCTACTACTTTTGTGAGGCATATATGGAAGTTCTGCTCAAGTCAACCTATTTTAAGGGGAAAACTGAAAAAAACTCTCTCTAAAGAAATTTGAAGTAAACATAATTCTAGCCTATAGATCTTTATTTTTATGTGCACTATTTTTGATGAAATTGTTATTTTATAAAAATAGTAGACTATTGAATAGCAATATTTTGCAAGGTATTGAATTTAGAAATTCCAGTATCTCGACAACACTACACCTTAGTGAATCACTCTGTCCAAATGAACGCGTGTAGCTTTGTATCACATTGGATGATAACTCACACTATAAAATAAATCATATTTTCAGATTTGAAGACATGCAGGAAAAACCATTTTCAAAAAACAAACAGAAACTGCAAATCAGGAAAAGATATGAGGCTCAAGAGGTATGATTTGGCTCATAACAGACTAGTAAATGAGAAGTGGGTTAATTTATCAATGTTTTTTCCTTTTGGTGTTACAAGTCTCAAAGCTTCACAATTTATTGTTAAAAGACTGTCAACTCAAAACCCCTTTATTTATTATTAATCCATTTATAATCCGATTACTAAGATTAGAATAGATCACCTTTTGAAAGTGAGTTGTTGTTGTAGTTTTTTTTTTGGGGGGGGGGGGGGGGGGGGGGGGGCTTCTTTGAGGCTAAGCCGCTTATCCCTTTCTATTATCCCTATATCCCTATCTATTACTGTTTTAATTTAAAGTTTGTTTGTTTTTTGCAATTGAAAATAATTTAAGGGTAATTTTAGAAATAAAACGTGCATCAGGTTAATGAAAAGTGACAGAAATGAAGGATGCCAAAAAAATAAGCAAACAAATAATTATCAAGCAAAGATCAAACAAAAACAAGTCAACCAAAGTCAAACCAAAAAATAAACGAATAAAATAAATGAATAAAATAAAAAAAATTTAAATAAAAAACAAAATAAAATAAAATAAAATAAAAAATAAAAAAAATAAAATAAAATAAAATAAAATAAAATGAAATAAAATAAAATAAAATAAAATAGAAACATGTGGTAAAATGTTTCGCATCCTCAACATATTTTGTCCGGATACACAAGAAACCTTCAAAGATATTCAAAGAAACATGTCAAAATGATTTTAGTGGATTTAGCTTAATTTCAGCCTGATCTCATGAGGTAACGTAAGTGTTTTACGTTTTGTCAGTTTAGTGGCTAATTTGTAAGAATTTGTACGAGTTCAGTCATATGAAAATGTAAAATTTTAAAAAGGAGGCGTGGCACCCAACACCACCCCTAACCCCAACCATCATTGGGTGATGCGCAAATTAAATTTGCTAAATTGTACGTATTCATACTAAATTGTATGAATTAGATTGTACAAATTCATACAACTTAGCCACTAAATCAAAAAGTTACGAATTGCAGTGACATTGCGTTGGATCCTCACACTTCAACAATAATAAATCAATATGCTTTAGAGGTTTATGAAATGTGTTAAGTGAAATGAATACAGCATTGTGCTCGCAACAACAATGCATTGCCAAAAAGCAAAAACACCTTCAATGCCCTCCCTGTAAGTCACTTTGAATAAAAGCATCTGCCAAATGAATGAATGTAAATCATTCTGCCTGTTTTAATCATCCACCAAATGCATATCTCAAATCTGATTGCTATAAATCCCTAGCAAACTTCTCAACCTGCCACAAGACCTGAGGAATCATCAGCATCTGTAGCATAAGCGGTGCAGAACGACTTATGCACCTGAATTTAATAAGGGCCTTGTTCAAATCCCAAATCTCCAGCTCTAAGTATGAGTAATAGTAATAGAGATGCTTACCTTAGCACGCAGCTCTACTAATGCAATGACATTGAAGCAGATTTCTTCTCTCAAGCGGAGTACTGATTGCCACTTAGCTCACATACGGTACAGTTGTTGCTGTCAAAACGGCCGCCACACTGAACTATACTGTATATATTTCATTTCAGTGGCCACAGGAACACTGGTGTAGTTCTTTTACAGGAAATACTGCTTTTTCAAGACACAAAATAAATCTATGTGTAACTCAGCATTGTTATTGCTTACAAAAGCTATTGAAAAGAGTATCATTAATTAAAATAAATGAATACTAATGAATCTACTAAATAGTAGATTACCTCAAAACTAAACCAAAATATTACATTTTACCAAAAAATTGAGTTAGAACAAAGTGAAATGTTAAGTCTTTGGTCAATTTTCAAATGACTAAAGAGACCTGAAATAAATTGATATATCCAAATTAAAACAATAATTAAGCTAAATGGAAATTAATAGATCATAAAATAGTGGGGTGGGGGGCTAATTTGACATTTGATTAACATTAATTTAAAAAATATATATTTTAAAGGGCAATATCCCTATTTGTCCCAACTGGGACAATTAAAACACACAAAAAATATTAAAAATAAAGAATTAAATAACTAAAAAAATAAAAACAAATGAATAAATAATTTAATTAATTAATTAAATAATTAATCCAAATGATATAAAAATGGAAATAAAAGGACACATGCAAAGCAAAAAGCATAAAATCATAAACAAGAAATTACAAAAACATGAATTTAAACAATATAAATTAAAATATTTTAATACTAAAATTACAATAAACATGAAAAATGTATTTTAAAATACTAACAACAAAAATATCACTGCTATTATTACTACTACCATTAATAATAACAATAATAATAATAATAATAATAATAATACATAAAAGTATTAATAGTAAGAAGATAATAATATTAAATATTAATAATAAAAGTAATAACAACATAAATAGTAATAATAATTAATATGAATCAAACAAAGTAATAATAATAATTATTACTATTAAATTATTATTATTGTAATTATATTAATGATAATACACAATAATAATATCATATTAAACAATAATAATAATAATAATAATAATAATAATAATAATAATAATAACAATAACAACAAATAATAATATTAATAATAATAATACGAAATAATAATATAAATAATAATAATAATAATCATCATCATCATCATCATCATCGTTGCAAATAATAATAATAGCAAATAAAAAAAATACTAATTATTTTAATTACAAAAATTAATTTATTTTCTTTTCTTAGGGGCTCAGTCCCTTTATTAATCTGGGGTCGCCACAGCGGAATGAACCGCCAACTTATCCAGCATACGCTTTACATTGCCGATGCCTTTGCAGCTGCAACCCAAGGAAAACATCCATACACACTCATACACTACAGACAATTTTGCTTAAACAATTCACCTGTACCGCATGTCTTTGGACTGTGGGGAAACCAGAGCACCCAAAGGAAACCCACACAAATGCGGGGAGAACATGCAAACTCCACACAGAAACACCAACTAACCCAGCCGAGGCTTGAACCAGTGACCTTCTTGCTGTGAGGTGACAGCACTACCTACTCTTCCACCGCGTCTATAATAATAATAATAATAAAAATAATCACAATAAAATTCATACAAAAGAAAAATACAAAATAATAATAAACAAAATTAATAAATATTAATAATAAAAGTAACAACAACAACAATATTAATAATAATACAAAACAGTAATATAAATAACAATAAAAATAATAATAATAATAATGATAATAGCAAATAATAATAATAATACAAAGTAACACTAATAATAATAATAATAATAATAATAATAATAATAATAGCAAATAATAATAATAACAATAATAATAATAATAATAATAATACAAAGTAACACTAATAATAATAATAATAATAATAATAATAATAATAATAATAATAATAGCAAATAATAATAATAATAGCAAATAATAATAATAATAATAATAATAATACAAAGTAACACTAATAATAATAATAATAATAATAATACAGCATAATAATATTAATATTTATATTCATCATCATACATAAACTACATTTAAAAGGGCATCTAAAAATATTTTTGCATAATTTTAGATAAAAAAAATTGCAAAATAGCATTACAACACTATTATTAACTCTGTTTACACAGAAAAACTCACCTCACACCTCTCTTCAACAAGCCACTTTAACCTCAGCTATCATTCAGATGAGTTATCATTCATATCTGTTCTCATACAGATCTGTTCTCATTTGTATCTGTTGCACAAACACTTTAGGAAGGACTTGGCCATAAACTGAAACGTAATGCTCCGAGTTACTGTAAGGCTTTGTTTCAGATCAATACTAGCAATGATGCTCACTTTAGCAAACAGCAGTAAATAGATTTCACAGCAGACCAAATTCGTACATTTCTTTCCAAGCAAATGACCTAGAGTGCCATCCAGCTTTTAAACTCCCAGTATGCACTGCGACCAAAGAGAGTTGAACATCACAACACGCAAACTTATGACAAGTTCCTTAGTACATTAGAAAAAAAAAATCTCTCACATTCACGCACACATGCAGCAGGGGTTTCCAGTGGTTGTATGTTGTTGGCAGCACATTAATTATTCACATGACTGAATGTTTACCTTGGCTGTATGGAGGAAACTGAGGATGGATTTAACACCACGGCCAGAAAGAAATATGTTTCAGTCACAGGCTGACGCGTTTCAGGAGGTCCTTGAGGCTTTACATGTGTGTCTGTGTGTGCATGCGTGTCTACATACACAGTGTGAGCCTCAAAATCCTTTCCAGCTTCATCTATTTCTTTAGAAAAATTCAGGATACGGTAAAACAGCAGCTGCCTTCAACTTGTTAAGCCATTAAAAAACATACAGTTGAAGTCAGAATTATTAGCCCCCCTGAATTATTAGCGCCCCTGTTTATTTTTTTTCCCCGATTTCTGTTTAATGGAGGGAAGATTGTTTCAGCACATTTCTTAGCATAATAGTTTTTAAAAATGTATTTCTAATAACTGATTTATTTTATCTTTGCCATGATGACAGTAAATAACATTTTACTTGATATTTTCAAGACACTTCTATACAGCTGAAAGTGACATTTAAAGGCTTAACTAAGTTAATAAGGTGAACTAGGCAGGTTAGGGTAATAAGGCAAGTTATTGCATAACGATGGTTTGTTCTGTAGACTATCAGGAAAACAATTTAGCTTAAAGGGGCTAATCATTTTGTCCCAAAAATAGTTTCTTCAAAATTAAAAACTACTTTTATTCTAGCCGAAATAAAACAAATAAGACTTTCCCCAGAATAAAAAAAATATTATCAGACATACTGTGAAAATCTCCTTGCTCTGTTAAAAATAATTTGGGAAATATTTAAAAAAGAAAAAAAATCAAAAGAGGGCTAATAATTCTGGCTTCAACTGTACATTGTACCACTAAAACAATGTAAAAACAATTTATCTTTATTCAGATCTTATTTTCATTCAACTACAGCAATTGCTCGATGCCTGCATCCTATTTGGGATTTCCTGGAATGTTCTACAACTTTTATGAGGCATATATGGAATTTCTGCTCAAGTGGGAATGAATCAGGCATACATGTAAAGTGCTACAATGCCCACATCAACCTATTTTGAGGAAAACTGAAAAAAAAACTTCTAAAAAAAATTTAATTTTAATTTTTTTAAATTTTAATTTAAAATTCTTTGGGGCTGAGCCCTTTATCCCTTTCGACCCTAGCAACACCCCTGCACAGAACTCCCAAACACTGCAGTGCTTTTTCATACTATGGACATCAGCAGTTACAGGTATCCAGCTAAAAAAGACAAACAGGTTTGGAACAAGTGAATGATAAGAGAATTTTAAATTTTAGTCAAACTCTGAGTCTTTTGAATGTCAAGCTGCTGCGTTTATTTGTATAGGTATAATTTACATGTAAAAAAAGTAACTTCAAATCAAGTAATTAGTGATCTGATTCCTTTTTTGCATTAAGTAATTAGTAATGTAACCAGAACACAATTTTCAGTAGTAATCAGTCATTTGTTTATTACTTTTTTTAAAGTAACTTACCCAACACTGCAAATATGAAATGTAATCATAAGCTTGCCAAGCAAATTTTAGAGAATTTGATGTTTTCCTATTCAAACTGAATGCCAGAGCATACTGCCAAGAGACAGCATGGCCACAGAGTGAAATTACTTGCCCTAAAGCAGGGGTGCTCAATCCTGTTCCTGGAGATCTACCTTCCTGTACAGTTTAGCTCCTACCCTGATCAAACCCACCTGAACCAATCAATTAGGACCTGAAATACACTTGATAATTACAGACAGGTGTGTTTGATAAGGGTTGCAACTGAAATCTGCAGGAAGGTAAATCTCCAGGAACAGGATTGAGCACCCCAGCCCTAAAGGGACTTTGATGTTAACATAAGTGAAGTTTCACAAACTAACTGAGAGGAGCGCATGATAAGATTGACTACAGCTGATCCCTATCTCTAATCACTAACTAGCCAATCGGATCATTCTAGTTTTAATATAAATAGCCAGCCTAAACTTCATTTATAAACTTCACAGCAAGGGGGTCGTTGGTTCAAACGCTAGCTGAGCCAGTCAACATGTATTTGACAGAGTTTCCATGTATTCCTCGGGTACTCCGGTTTCCTCCCACACCCAATAAACATGTTACAAAAGTTTAAGTCACAAGAACATACGTACAAACAGGCGCAGTTAGCTGTCTATTCTTGGGAAGTTATCGAGAACTGCCTGATCTTGTATCCCTCCTAACAGGCCCGGATTGGCTAATCGGGAGGACCGGGAGAATTCCCGGTGGGCCGGTCCGTTTTTTGGCCGCGAGGGCCGGTGTCCCTAGTTCCAGAATCGGTTGCTCTCAGCAGTCACACTTTTTTAAAATAATTTATTTATTTACTTGACCACAGCCTTCTTATTCATTATTTTACCGCAGCTCTGCTCTTTTTATCTATTTTCTCGTAGCCTCGTGAGCAGGATGCAGGTTAATGATGATATAACTAGATAAGTCACCATTCCATGTACAGCTGTTGTGGTACAGTGGTAAGTACGTTAGATTATGACATGGCCAACCTGGGTTCGGTCCTTGTCAAAGTAACAATTATTTTTTTTTTTTCATTTTTATTGTTAAGACATAATACTGTAAGGGTTGTTGAACATTTTAAGTTCTAAAAGTGCTGTTTTCTCAAAAATAGACGTGATAGTGTAATTAGAAACTGAATTGGAAATAACCTTATTTTAATATAGTCAGTGGTGAACTGAGGTGGGCCGGTCTAAGGCTTGAAACTCCAGGGCTGAAAAAGAGTCCCACTCCGGCCCTGCCTCCTAATGCTTATTGACCTAACAGGAGCCTTGGGCTCATCTATCTCCGACCTCAGGGTTCTCTCCCGGGACATCATGTCAAACCTGCTAAAATAGTCAAGCATTATGTAAGTGTGAACTCTTGAAGTGAGAATTTACCTGAAAACAAACTTAGTGCATTTTCAGATTTTAATTTCAGATTACAAGGGCAATATTTGTTTCTTAATGACATGCGCAGATAAATTGTTCACCACAAAACTAGGTGAGCTAACTAAATTTATGTTTAGTTTTGTTTGCATGTCTACTTTAAAAAAAATTAGAAATTCACAGAAGGGCTAATAATTTTCCCCTCTAACCCTCCAGTTCTGTCAGCCAAAGCAGATTTTCTCATTTTCTGCTGCTCATATCAACACAAAAGCATTTTCTGCCTGTGTATACTGCTGAATTTGTAGTATTTATGAGGGAACAGCGCCTGACTCAGTGCTGCTGAATACCAAACCACCCCAGGGTTTTCAACTCCTGCTTAATATCGCATGGGCTCGTGTTGGTATTTCTTGCTACATGTTTCTTATTTCAGCTTCATGATTCTTATGAATTTAAATTTGTTGTATTATTGACAAATGAGGGGGTTGAGAACAGAGGGAAAGATGCGTTTTAGTCCAGCGTAGCGTATAGTACAACGCAAACCCGCTTCTTCAACCGAGTCAACAGTCAGAGAGCAGAAATCAAAGCTCGCAGATCCTAATGGAGCAACATCGCCCCCCTGAGGAGCCCATCGCTACTGCAGGCTCGCTTTAAGATGATGTAACCCACTGTGATGAATTATGAAATGTGTCACACTCAATCAAACTTTCTTCTCGGCCTTTCTCTCTCCTTCAACTCTTTTCTTTGTAACTATATACTGAAGAGAGTTGAAGGAGGAAAGTGGCTTGTCTAATGGACAGTGTGGGGAGATCATTCCTCCTTGCTGTACGTTATAGACACAATTAAAGAGATAATAAAGCATCAATAAGATCTCACACAATTCATTCACACTGATGAGGTTTCACACTTGCTTTTTTTTTGTTATTTTGATATTTTGAAAAATGTTGTTGGTGGTAAACCAGATAGTTGATCGTACACTAAAAAACAAAATGATTCATTAAGGTAACTAGTTGCAAACAATTATTACTTATATTTTGTTACGAATAATTTATATTACAATATAATTTTCTATGAAATAATACTAAAATGTCTAAATGTTAAAAAATTAAAGTGTTTAATTTCTATTGTTTATTGGGAGTTATATGAATTTGTAGTACTGAGTCAAGTTATTTAATTACATAAAGTTATTAAAATTAATCTGTTTGTAATAAGTGTACTTAATGCACTAATTGCATACGTTTTACATAAAAATGTAATTATTAGAAACAACACGGGCTCATTGTGATATTGTACCCCTATATACATTTCTGGGGAGCACGAATTACGTAGCCTGAGTTACGTATGGCTGCATTGTGTCTTTAAAACGAACGCTACGGGGCGGTATGAAGCCAATGATAGCTTGTTTTTTTTTCACGCAACCAGTTTCCCTAGTGGCTCGTCATGTACATCGGCAGACTTGAGATGCAGAGAGGAGTTGACCACGATAATGGCAAAGAACGGTTCCAGAAAGCAGGTAAAACAAAAACAAATGAAAGAAAATAAAATAAACAAGTAAAAAACAGGGGGAGAACGTGGTAAAATCTGAAAACAGGCAGCTGCAAGGGTTTTTCCTTTTTGGAATGCTTTTGAAAACACTATCGGTTGGGTTTAGGGAAGGTGGTGGATGGGGGTAATCGGTCGGTCAGTCATTGAATCAGTCGACAGTGGCCTCTGGTGGACTTACACAAGAACATTAAGCACGAATGGCACTTGTAAGGAAAAATTTGAGATCTGAAAAAGTGGACACAACGGTCTCCTGGTGGATAAAAAAAAACCTAAAAAGCAAAAAATAAATAAAATAAAATAAATAAAACATGTGTCCTGGAACATATTTCACGATCTCCAGAAATGTATGTAGAGAGACGCATCAATCATGAGCCTGGGTTAGAAATAAAAAGACAAGAGCTGCTACTGGGCTGGCACCTTTTCAAAAGGTACACATTTAAAGGTCCATGCTGACACCTTATAGGTACAAAGTAGTACCTACAATTTCAAGAGGTGCAATGTATATATTTTTTTACATTCTAATATGTGCCAATATGGACCTTCTAGATACAAATGCATACCTTTCGAAAAAGTACCACTCCAGTGACAACTCTAATACCTTTATTTCATATACTGTAATCTTTCTGAAAATGTACCCCGTATACATTTCTGGAGAGTGCAAAATACATTATATATATATATGTATTTTTTTGCAGTTTTTGTTTTCACGAATCCACCAGAGGCCGCTGTGTACACTTTTTTAGATCTCAGATTTCTCTGGTGAGGGCCATTCCTACTGTTCTCACGTGAATCCATCTATCGTTCCATCCATCCATCCATCCATCTATCTATCTATCTATCTATCTATCTATCTGTCCATGCATCCAGTGTTCAATCTAACATTTTAACGTTCCATCCATCTTTCCATATATTGTTCCATCTATCTATCTATCTATCTATCTATCTATCTATCTATCTATCTATCTATCTATCTATCTATATATATATGTAGATAGATATATAATATATATAATCTTTCCATCAATCCATCTTACATCTATCGGTCCATCTATCATTTTCAAAAGTACAGATTAACCCACCCACTTTCCTAAACCCAACCAACAGTGTTTTAAAAAGCAATCCAGAAAAAAAAGCCCTTGCCTGATTTTCACTACGTTTTCAGAAATAACCACATTCTCATTATAATCTCGGTATAATTCCCATTATATACTCATTTGTTTAATTTTTGGCCTTTTGTTTTTGCTTTACGGAAACATTCTTTACTGCACTCGAACCACGCCGTTGTGGTCAACTCTCTGCGTCTCAAGTCCGCCAACGTACACAGCAAGCTACTGGACAAACATGGAAACAACAGAAAAGCAGTCCATACGGAGGTCAATGGTCAGCTGGTAAATGCGAAAAAGAAACTGAATTATACCCCACCCCCACCCCCTACACACATACACACATTTTCAGAATGAGCCTATGTTGCACATTCAAGTGGGGATATAACTAACACATGTACATAGAATAAAAGTTAACCCGCTTTTTAACCAACCACCCTCCTTACCCTCATCTCACCTCAGTAGTGTATTAGCAATACAAAACACTACAATAAATGCTTTAGATTTTTTTGCCTTGTTTCTAATTATTAGACAAGCACATAATATTGTCTTGTTTTAAGAAATAATATGTCAACATTAAGTAAGAAAAGCTTTATTTTGCAGTGCATGAATAAAACTAGTACATTAAATGTATTTTTTTTTTCTGGTTTATGTACAGTAGATATAGCCACTTAATATCAAGTTGGTCCAAAACTCATTGAATTCATGTTTGGCAATACTGCGCGATCTGAGGATTCAAGAGATTTTAAGGTCAAGCTGAAGCACTTACACTTGATTAATTCTAACTTCATCATTTACACCACATCAAGATGATTAACAGAAATGCCTAACAGAATAAAAACAAAGAGCTAAAGTTAGCCGTTGCTTAGTGGGGGATTGACAGTTCAATAACAGCAGTGTCAAATTAAGTTAATGGAACATTTTGATTGGAGAAGGGGAAAAAATAGACACCTGGAATATTTATTAAATAAACTGCCAGTTATTCGCATTGAAAGCAGCACCCAGAGACATGACGAAAATAGCAACATGAGGAGGCAAGTAACTATTATCATTTATTTTGTAAAGTGCTTATTTTATCCCGATAATTTTAGATGACAGACCTAAAAATTTTCTAAAAGACTGACATGAAGCTCAGAGGAGAAACCTGTACAATTCATTAAACAGATTTCATTTCTGATAAAAACGGACTAAACTATTTTTTGAGCTAACAGAAATCTTTCAAGGCACCGTAAGCAACTTTCACCACTAGAGGGAGTGTATTTACAATAAACAAAGACATATTTTGATGACAGTGTGATTGAGTGTGGAACCATGAGAGCTGTGATCTTTACATCTTACAGGACTCTTACATAAATCATTTGAATGGATGATTAAAGTTAACACTTATTTTGATGGTAGTATGACGGTAGTAATGCTGAAAAGCTGTGAAAGTGAAACACTAAAGCAACTGCTGATGAAAGATGAGCCATACGACATGAAAACAGCAAAGCTTTTATCATGACAGTCCACTGCTTCCAGTTCTTCTGCTCATGATGACATGCAAAAGCATCATCATCACTATTTTATCAGATTAAACACATGTTAGGCTTCTGTTATAATCAACCCAGCCTCATTCAGATTACGTACCCCTGTATACAACATTTCTAGAGTGCCAAATATGTCCCAGGAACTACGTTTTTTTTTTTTTGTTTTGTTTTTTGCAGTTTTTGCTAATCCACCAGAGGCTGCTGTGTAAGCTTTTAGAGATCTCAAATTTTTCTCGAGAGTGCCATTCTAGCCTGCTGTTATCATGTAAATAGTTGACTGACTGACGGATCAACTGAACTATCTATCTATCTATCTATCTATCTATCTGTCTGTCTGTCTGTCTGTCTGTCTGTCTGTCTGTCTGTCTGTCTATCTATCTATCTATCTATCTATCTATCTATCTATCTATCTATCTATCTATCTGTCTGTCTGTCTGTCTATCTATTAGGGATGCCACGGTTCTCAATATAATATTGAACCGTACGGTACAACCTCCACAGTTCAATACGCACTTGTGAATTGCGGCTTTCTCGGTTTTGTTTACATAATTTCTGTGCGTTTTATATATTCCTGAATTGTCTGTGTGTGCCTCTAAATCCATGAGCTGAGATGAGAAAACTCCTCCCTGCGAGTTAATATAAGTATCATGTAAGTATAATGCCAATAAAATAAAAAACGTTGAAAAAAAAATAACGGGAAGCACTGTTTTACACGTATAACCATGACTGCACATCTGCAGCGCCATCACCCAGCAATATCATTGTCTGAAGGCAGGAGAGCAGAGAAGGTAATAAAGTCCTCCAAATAGCAACAATCATTCGCTGAATCTTTCCAGAAAAAATACCCTACTGGTTCTGAGAGACACATAAAATAACAAAAGCAGTGCGGGTGTTTATTGCTAAAGATTTACAGCCGTTTTCCGTGATTGGAGATGTGGGCTTTTGTCATCTTATAAAAGCACTCGATCCGCGTTACAGACTACAGTCTAGCATTAATTAAGAGATAATTAAGATGTAATGTAAGTATAATGTCAATAAAATTAAAAACGGTGAACAAAAAATAACTGTGTGCAAGCTCTGTTTTATATAACCATAACTGCACATCTGCAGCACCATCACCCAGCAATATCACTGTCTGAAGGCAGGATAGGCTAGAGAAGGGAATAAAGTCCTCCAAATAGCAACAATCCCTCGCTAAATCTACCCAACTGGTTCCGAGAGACACACAAAAATAACGAAGGCAGTGCGGTTGTTTATTGCTAAAGATTTGCAGCCGTTTTCAGTAATTGGAGATGTGGGAGTTTGTCATTTTATAAAAAGCACTCGATCCGCGTTACAGACAACAGTCTCGCATTTTTTCAGCACTGAGATAATTAAGATGGTTTATTTATGTTTACTAAAGTACAAATATGTTTATTTGAAATGGCCAATTTATCTTTATTAACGTTTCATGTATGTTTATTTTTAAAGTGTAGGATTTTATGTGTTCCCCAGCTTATACATGGGCTACCAGCAGCTGTGAGATTTCAGTGTTCATTTTTTAATACAATACACTAGGAACTACTGTACTGTTCTTGGCTTTTAAGTAAAACTAAATAATAATTGCAATAAATCGTTTTATTATTTTCTCCTTAACATCTTACTGTTCCCATTGCCTATAGAATAAAAAAAAAACACACGTGCCAAGCCATGAGAACCAAACCGAACAGGAAACAGTGTTAAAAAAAAATCGAGGTATGTATTAAACCGTGAGCTAACTGTATTGTTGCATCCCTATTATCTATCTATCTATCTATCTATCTATCTATCTATCTATCTATCTATCTATCTATCTATCTATCTATCTATCTATCTATCTATCTATCTATCTATCTATCTATCTATCTATCTATGGGAAAAATATGCAGGGGGCTAATAATTCGGACATTAACTGAATTTCTTGGTTCTCATAAATAGCCCTGGACACATATTTCCCACTAGCCTGAAATGGTTTTAAACTAAGCAAAGCTGTTTTGCTCAAAGTCGAGATTCAGTGCACATCCCAATCTATTGTAATCCTGAAAAAAAAAACAGATTATAAGAAATTGGAAACCGCATGCAGAGTGAAGGAATGGAGAGAGAGGGAGAGAAATAAAAATCTAAATTAAAAAACAGACAGAAACTGAAGAGCCCAAGGACAAGCTGCAAGTGCTCGTCTTCGAACAAAGATTTCAGAAAGTAATTTCATTAACTCCTGTGTGTTCCAGTGAAAACACAAGCAGTAAAATAACCTTGAAAAGTCCTCCGGGGGATTTGCTCCAGATGCTGGAGCGTGTTTTAAGGATGCACTAAGTGGCAAGATTCATTCTGCATTATAAATGTTAATTAGCATGTCGTTAAATAAGAACCGTTCACTCATACGTGGAAAGAGCAAGCACATGATATATGATGCTACTTTCAGCAGCCGTTCGCAGTCAAATTAAACATTTAACAGCACTGGAGGAAGGTGCGAATAGATCACTGAATCAAGCAGGTTTGTTGATGGCGACATTACACACCTGCTTCAGAGAGATGCTGATATATTAGAGAATAAAACACAATCACAGCTCTTAAACTGGATGAGATGCTTTCAGATCTACTGCTGTGGCTGATTCATGACAGAATATGAATTCTATATTATTTTGTAGGTTATATATATATATATATATATATATATATATATATATATATATATATATATATATATATATATATTAAAATAATCACTTAAAATTCTTCTACCAGAGTGTGCCAATCAAAATCTTGCAGAAAAGTTGGTCAGTTTGGTTTAATCAAAGTTTGGGTTAACCAATTAACTTATGAATAAATAAATAAAATTGTAATCAATTCAATTTAAAACATAGGTGACGTCCACATAAAAATAAATAGATTTTGTCTAATAAATTGTCATGATTGTTTACCTAGTCTTAAGTTTTAATAATTAATTCATAATTTAAAAAAAAATGGTGAATCTGAGTTTAACCAGTAATTCCTTTCCTTATTCTTGTTTTTAACCAAAAGCTAAACGTAATTTATAATAGTATAAATATAACACATTTTAAATCATAAAACTAAAAATGTGAAAAAAATTAAAAATAAAAATCATTTACTTTTTTTAAATGAAATAAATTTAAAAAAATTAAATGAATAAAAATAAAAAATTAATTTAAAATAAAAATAAAAATGTAAAAGTTAAATATAAAATATAAATAAAATCATTAGATTTTTTTAATGAAATAATTGTTCAAATTAAAATAAAAATACACAATTAAAAATGAAAATATATTTTAAATAATAAAATAAAAATGTAAACAAAATATTTAAAAATTATAAATATTTTTTAAATAAAATAAATTAAATGTGAAAATTAGAATTGAAATAAAATAAAAATACATAAAAATAAAAATACCACATTTTAAATAAAATTATAAATGTAAAAATAAATTGTGAAAAAAAGTAAAATTACAAAAATCTAAAATGTAAAAATATAAATAAAAAATACATTTTAAATAAAAATGTTTTAAAAAATAAAAAAATGTGAATAACTTAAAATACATTTATTTCATTTCATTTAAAAAATTAAAAATTAAAATAAAAATACATAAGTCTACATTTTAAAATCAAATAAAAATGTAAAAATAAAATGTGAAAAAATATAAAAAATCATGTATTTTTAAAAAAAAATTGTAAAAATGTAAATAAATTAACAAATAAAAATGCAAAAAATATATATGTTAAATAAAATATTAAAAATTAACTAAAATATAGGATGCATTTTTGTTGTATTAGGACTTTTGCATGGTTTATCACCATGCTAGCTTCATTGGCAATTACATTCCAAAATAAACATTTATCAACTTAACTATCAGAAACACAAACCACCAAAAACATGAGTAAAACTCTAATTTGACAAAAGATCAAGTGCCTACATACAAAATAATTCATAAACAATTCTTTAAATGCACTTTCGGAAAAACAAACTGTAAAAGTATAAATAAATGCATGCCTTGAGTGTCTCACTATTTCTATTTTTGCACAGTGAACACTTGCAGAACATGATGCTGCCGAGTAGAAAATGTTCCTGGATCAACATTCCTGTCGAAGCAAACACAAGCTCGCACTATACAAACCCCCAAAAAACTCAAAAACAGCACAGAAACTCAAGCCTCACGTTGCTCCGGGTACACTTCTTGCTCATGTTTGTTAAAAATCAACCACCGTGCATCTTCCTGCCACAAAGGGAACTATACTGTCTGAGTTTCTTGCGTCACCTCCATCTAAATCAGAGATGAGCCGATTCCAATTACCCTTTTCTGGATGAATAATGTATAGAGATCTTACCATCTCTGCAAACTCTATACAGCAGGGGCAGCCCTCCATTAAATCTGTCACTTCATGGCTTTCTGTCTCAGTCTATAGCGCCGTCAGTGTCTTCTGTTTTTAGCATAAGAAGAATAATGATTAGTATTGTCTGTTTGGAAGCGTTTCATGTCTGTCTGCCTCCCTCAAAAGTGCTCTGAAAGTATATTTTTCAAATGCTTTGGTCCGTCTTGAAGAACATTTCTCTGTTCTTCCTACAAAGGGATGTTCTTTCAAGAATCCCACAAGTTTGTTTGCCTTTTTTGTGTGTGTCTTTGAGTCTCATGCGAGCTCAAACAGGTCATCGACGAAGCGTTTGATGAGAAATGCATGGAAGTGTTATGTTTACCCAATGGGTTTTGAGATAAAAACATTGGCTTCCGTACATAACCAAATGATGGACTCGACATGCATAATGGAAATTGACTGAAGTCGGCTTTCCATGAATGTTTCAGGAGAACCATCGTGGAAACTTCGCACTGTCACAGAGGAGGAGAATCCTGATCAATCTTTCATTCACTTCTCAAAAACAAGCCGACCAAAAGAAAAGCGCTGCAGTTTCTCACTCGCCAAGAACTTCAGCTCTCTTAGGGAATTACTTGCACAGGCCATTATAATTCAGGGTTTTCTATGCAGAACATGCTGGACTGCTGGACTTTAAATGTGCTGTATTTACATTTTTGACACTTCTAAAGTGTGACATATATATATATATATATATATATATATATATATATATATATATATATATATATATATGATAATTATTAAAATTATATATAAATAATAATAATAATAATAATAATAATAATAATTATTATTATTATTATTATTAATTAGAATCGTATTAATAATATTATTATTATTATTCAACTGTAAAATTGTTTAGTTTATTTAAAGTTGGGGTTAACCAATTAACGTATGATTAATGTATAAATAAAAATGTAATCAATGCAATTTAAATTAAAATATAAGCGACATATATATAAAAATAAACAGATATTATGTCTAATAAACTGTCATGATTTATTTAAAAAATTTGGTGAAATCATTGAGTTTAATCAATGATTTCTTATTCCTGCTTTTAACCGAAAGCTAAACCTAATTTGTAATAAAAAAATAAAAATTTATAAAATATAATACATTTTAAATAATAAAATGAAAAATCTGAAAATAAAATGTGTAAATAATTTTAAAAAAATAATTTACTTTTTTAAATGAAATAAATATAAAAATGTAAAATTAAATACATAAAAATAAAAAAATACATTCTAAATAATGAAAATAAAAACATAAAAGTAAAATATAAAAAATAAAAATCTTTAGATTTTTTTTTTATGAAATAAGTGTAGAAACTAAAATGAAAAATACACAATTAAAAATTAAAATATATTTAAAATAATAAAACACGTAAAAAGCATAAAAACACTATATCTTTGCAGATATTTAAGAAACATGATGAACATATTTATCCGGAAAAAAATTCTGAAGTCAGTTATTCTGCTTTGAAAATGTGCGTTCTGTGCCACAATATCTGTCTTTGTTTTGGTATCTATAACCAGCTCTCTTGACTATAATTCAGCATACACATAAATACCCATAAAATTTGTAGTTGACAGTTTGTTAAATATGATACGCAATAATACGTAATAACTTTACACCTTTGTTGTGGGCTGCAGGCTTTCATTCGTGTGTCGAGTATTTAGCAATTTATTTAATTTTATATTTACATTCAAGTTTCTTCATTACAGTCAATTCTTAATCTTTAGCAAAGCATCAAATCACCGGCATGTTAGCAGTCAAAACATGCATGTTGACTGCATTTCCATGCAAATGTCAACCTTTCCATGAAAAAAAAAAAAAAGTTTTAGGCAAAATATCGAAACAGTTTCTGCGTTTTTTTGTTTAGGCAAATACTTACAGTGCTTTAAAAAAAAAACTCAAAAATGTCTGTCAATGTTTTCAAACTATTATATTTGTTTTATCAACGCAGAGATGTCACATCCATAACAAAGCTTTTCCCTTATAAATGCAAAAATGTCAAATAAATAAAATCAAGTTTGTTCTATAGAGAGCCAATTCTTATTCTTTAGATTAGCATTGTTTCTTTTGGGTTGCTCAGTTTAATTCACAGAATTTCTACAAAGTATGTTGTAAATTGTAAACTTTTTTGGTCACATCCATAACGCATGTTTATTTTCCTCATTTTTAAAATATGTTTACAGATTGATATTTTTCTGATCTCACAACGCTGTGGTGAGTTGTTTTGGATAATATAAATAGATGTTTCAATATAATGTAAACGTGTACTTTATCTGTGAATTTATGTTTTGAGATTTTACTGCAAGTGTCACATCCATAACACTGGAATTGCTTATATATACAGTTTAAGTCAGAATTATCAGCCCCCCTCTGAATTATTATTATTATTTTTTTTATATTTACCATATTATGTTTAACAGAATAAAGTAGTGTCTTGAAAAGTATCTAGTAAAATATTAGTTACTCATTCATTTATTCATTCATTCATTTTCTTGTCGGCTTAGTCCCTTTATTAATTTGGGGTTGCCACAGCGGAATGAACCACCAACTTATCCAGCAAGTTTTTATGCAGCGGATGCCCTTCCAGCCGCAACCCATCTCTGGGAAACATCCAAACACACATTCACACACACAATCATTAACTACGGACAATTTAGCCTACCCAATTCACCTGTACCGGATGTCTTTGGACTGTGGGGGAAACCGGAGCACCCAGAAGAAACCCGCGCGAAGGCAGGGAGAACATGCAAACTCCACACAGAAACGCCAACTGAGCCGAGGATCAAACCAGCGACCCAGCGACCTTCTTGCTGTAAGGCGACAGCACTACTGCGCCACTGCTTCGCCCTAATATTAGTTACTGTCAAAAATAAAATAAATCAGTTATTAAAACTATTATGTTTAGAAATGTGTTGGAAAAAAATCCTCTCCATGTTAAACAGAAATTGGGTAAAAAAAAACAAGAGGGGGCTGATAATTTAGATGGGCTAATAATTCTGAATTCAACTGTATGTCATGATTTCGCCAAGTCGGAAGCGATCCTGGATTAACATCTATGTTGATCCTGGAACATCATACTTGTTGGGAATCGTAATCCATACCCATTCCCTACCCCTGAACTTAACCATAACTGTAAATTATTCCCAAAATCAGAAGGCAATAATAGTTGGATAAGAATCATGTAGAAGTGCACAAACCTAACTGTAAGCCTTAACAAACTGTAAACGCAGAGTATCCCTTACTTCAGATTAAATGATTGAAATGTTATTCCAGGATCAACATAGGAGGTTAATCCAGGATCGCATCCCACTTGATGAAATCATGACGTGCATATCTACACACAGTTCTGTATAATCGAGAGGGGTCTGGCTGCAGATCTGGTGCAGTGCAATCTGGGCTGCATCCAATGCTTTTTAATGGGCTCACCTAACCCCACCCCTAACCCTACCCGTCACAGTGCTGTCACTAGCTCCGTTTGAGTGCATTGTGTCTGACATTGCATCGCTGAGTGATGCAGTCTCAGCTTGCATCATAAAGGCTGCATCCAGATACTATTGGTATAATCAGCATCCAAACGTAAAATTTTCATCATAGGCGTCTTTTAATTAACACCTCATAGTCTCTATGGTGATAATAGGGAAAGTAATATAATAACATAAAATTAAAAAAATTAAAAGTGTGTGCGTACACAGATGCATTATACTGCAAGTCGACTTTCCTGAGCACTACAACAGAAGATTGCTGTTGTTTTATCCACCTGAGATATTGACATTGCCATGATAGCTCTAGTTTCTCTCGCGTGCACACACACACTCACACACACACACCTATTCACAGATGCATTAACAGGAGTAATTCTCCAGGTTTATCAGCTGGGTTGATCTGTGCTTGTCAAAAAGCCGTGGCAAGTGGATTACCCAGGTGAGGAACTGATTGGCTGAGGGATTTAAGGACGTTTGTGTGCTTGGTTTCTGTTTATTTTCTCTGGTTTTATCTACTCAGGGTCAGAGTAATTCCTTTAGCAAGGTCTCCAAACTCTGTAATCTCCTCGAGATACACCACCAACGCAAGGTCAGAACTCGTATACAAGACCCTGTGCATGGGATGCATGAAAATGAGAAAATACACAGACTGACAGAGTACATCACGCTTTTATTGACAAAATGGGAAAATTGAAAATGACAGATGAGACACCTGAAGCCCACTTGAACTGCCAAGGCTTGTTTTCAGCTGAAAGCAGTTGTAATGGGGTTTTTCATCCTCTTCATGACGCTTACAATTAAACAAGCTGCTTTTCTGTACATTTAAAACCTTCGGAGAAAATGCAGAACAGAAGCTGATATGTAAATAAAGTCAAAAGCTCATCGTTCTTTTTTCATAACCTTGATGACTTTGATCTAGTGGTGTCAGAGTTTTTGAGAAAGATGAATGTATTAAACTAAACTATTTGAAAAGAACTTATTAGGCAAGGCAAGTTTATTTATATAGCACATTTCATACACAGTGGCAATTCAAAGTGCTTTACATAAACAAGAATAAAAAAGACAAGTTTAAGAACATAAAAAACAGACAATAAAAATGATCGAAAACAGATTAAAATTAGTTAAAATAGGTAATAAAAGAATGAAAACGCAAAAGAAAAACATAATAGTGCAATCTGTCGGACGCAGCACAGTGCTCATTCAGTAAAGGCACAGCTAAGCAGATGTGTTTTCAGTCTTGATTTGAATGAGCCTAATGTTGGAGCACATCTGATCATTTCTGGAAGCTGATTCCAGCAGAGAGGGGCGTAGTGGCTGAAGGCAGATTCACCCTGCTTTGGATTTTTAGAATTTCTGGTTTATTTGATCCTAAAGATCTGAGTGATCTGTTGGGTTCGTA
This sequence comes from Danio rerio, assembly GCF_052040795.2. Lineage (NCBI taxonomy): Eukaryota > Metazoa > Chordata > Actinopteri > Cypriniformes > Danionidae > Danio > Danio rerio. Next base: position 5,019,108 of record NC_141038.1, on the reverse strand, counting down.
TTCAGTGAGCATATCTGTAATGTATTGAGCTCCTAGGCCATTTAGTGATTTATAGACCAGTAATAATACTTTAAACTCTATTCTGAATATAACTGGGAGCCGTGTAGAGACCTAAGGACAGGTGTGAGAATCATGTATTAAAGAGATATATTTATTAAAATAATATTTTAGTCACTGAATATCTTCCGAAATAAAATGATAATACAATTTTAAAAATCTAAGTGATATATTGCAACAAAAAAAAGACAACTTTTATGTATATTTTTAAAAACTTTATATATTTTTCGTTTCTCTTGATTTTTCCTCAGAATTGTTTTGTTTATTACTTTTCCCTAACATATACACTTGAGTGTCCTTAGTTTTGGAACATTACTATAAATTATTTAGTTGGATTAGCTCCAGTTCTTATATAAAATATCAGTTCAAATCTCATATATGTTGAGCACTGTATAATAAAAACTCAATCCATTAATTGTTTGTTTACCTGTTGTATAAAAAAATCTTAAATAAATTTGTGATCATATTCAGTAGTCAACATTTGAAATGTTGAGTGAGTTTAGTTCAGTAATTTTAGAACAGCTTTGATAAGTGAAGTTTCACAAATTAATTTCGAGAGGACTGATGATTGACCGCAGCTGGTCCCTATCGGTAATCATTAGCTAGCTCATTTTCTTTTCAGATTTATTAATCTAGGGTCGCCACAGCGGAATGAACTGGCAACTTATCTAGCATATGTTTTACGCAACAGATGCCCTTCCAGCTGCAACCCATACACTCTCATTCACACTCATACACTACGGACAATTTTAGCTTACCCAATTCATCAGTACCGCATGTCTTTGGACTGTGGGGGAAACTGGAGCACTTGGAGGAAACCCACGCGAACGCGGAGAGAACAGTAAAGTAACGTAATTTTGATTCTCTATATGTCCTGTATATGTGGCTGATCTGACAATAAAGCTTACTTTGACTTTGACTTTAACTTTGAACATGCAAACTCCACACAGAAATGCCAACTGACCCAGCCGAGGCTCAAACCAGTGACCTTCTAGCTGTGAGGTGACAGCAATACCTACTGCACCACCCCATCACCCCTGCTAGCCAATCAGATTATTCCAAATTTGACATAAATATACAGCCTAACTTTACTTCCTATCATTGTTTTATAATAAAATAAAATATATTGTGTTTAAAAGGGAAAAAAAAGTTATTTGTTTTTTTTTTACCCAGACATTTAAAAATAATATAATATAGGAGCAGTAATCAAAATACCATAGGACCAGGATGTTTTCATCCAAGGTTTTCATATCGTCAGAATCTTATACCGGCCCGTGACTAATCCAGGGGTCCGTTCTTCGTACGTGGATTACTCAGTTAGCCGGATTTGGATGTTGACGATTTGACACGATCCAGGATCGTTTCGTTCTTCAAAGCTGATCCGAGAGTTGTTGTCATGGCAACAGTTCTGCTAGGTCAAACCTGATCGGAAGCAGGTTCAATTCATATAAACAGGATTAGATCGGCTCAGTTCAAGCAAAGATAATACAGAAAGTATGTTCTGAATTCTGATATTTTCTTACAGTAGTAGTTATATACACTTGGGAAAATGGTACATAATTTTTAACTATATAAAGTTATAGTCATTAACAAAATAAATAAAGTTATACATATTAATAAAACTTATGCAATCTGCACCCTCGAAATTAAAGTACAAAGACTGCCACCTGGTGGTGCAAAGAGAAAACTTATTGATATGAACTTTTTAGATCGCTTTAGTGCAAATTGTGTATAATAGAAATGCACAATATGTGACTCTTTTTTTTTGAAGCAATAATACATTTATGCAGTCATAAACATGTTTTGACAGTTAATATACCAATGATTTGATGCTTCACAAAAAGTTGCAGACGCCTTACCAATATGAAAATGCTTTTGTAAACAACCAGTTATTCTTTACACCGAATAAAAAACGGCTACTATAATAAAGAAAATCTTTTCCAAATGTAGAACTAAATACATTGATTTGCATTGAAATACATGATGAATACTCTTGACAAATGAAAAAGTAAAGCCTGCAGCTCACAACAAATGTGTAAAGTTCTTGCGTGTCATATTTAATAAACCGTTTACTGCTAATTTGATGTAATTTTGCTCACATGGATAATTGAATATTAATCAGATGATGTCATTACGCAGCTGTGCCGTCAGCCAATCGTTGCATTGCTGATCATGATTTCGAGGATCGATAGATCTGTCCTTCACAACACACGCAGCGATCTCAGATCAGTTTATCCAGAAATTCTAATCTGATTCGCGAACTTGTTTGAAGAACCAAATTAGCGAGAGATCAGTTATCAAGATTAAAAGATCCAGGATCTGCCAAATAATCTTATTTAAGCGAGGTACGAAGAACGGACCCCTGGATAAAAGCTTTTAGACTACTGGTGGCAGCATCATGCTGAGGGGGTGTTTTTCAACTGCAGGGACAGGACGACTGGTTGCAATTGAGGGAAAGATGAATGCGGCCAAGTAAGGGGATATCCTGTAAGAAAACCTTCAGACTAGGCCAACGGTTTACCTTCCAACAAGACAATAACTTTAAGCACAGAGCTAAAATAATGAAGGAGTGGCTTCACAACAACTCGGTCACTGTTCTTGAATGGCCCAGGCAGAGCCCTGACTTAGGGCGCACTCACACTATGCTATCCAAACCGTGCCCAAGTGCGTTTCTCGGTTTGTTTGAGAAGTGTGATTGCTCTAAATTGGGCTCAGGCACAGTTCAGTTGGCCGGCCCTGGCTTGGTTGGAAGAGGTGTGCCAGAGGGCAGTTCACTTGAGCTCACGCTTCTAGTGTGAGTGCAAAGTGCGCCTGAGGCCAAAACTGAAGACGCGATGTGACTATTTTATTTTTTATAACTATTTTTTAGGGTTTTTTCACTTTTATTAGACAGGACAGAGGAGGAAAGACAGAAAGCATTGGGAGCAGAGACAGGGGAAAGATCGGCACAGGACCTCAAGAATCAAACTCGGGTCGCCATGAGCACTATGGTGCCGTATATCGGCACACTTAACCACTAGGCTATTGGCGCACACAATGACGCGACTTTTAAGGGATTGTTTCATATGGATTTATTAATTATTCTTAATATTTAATGAACACGAACTGTCGTAGTTTATTAAAGAAGCAAAACCCTTGCTGCATGGCAGCCAGGGCCGGAGCAAACTGAACTGCCGCTCTAGGCAGAGGACGATCATGCCACCCTCAACCCCAATGTGAAAACGAAAGTGACCGGTCATGAAAATGAAGTGAGGTGTCGCGGACCTCTATTCTGCCACCCTATGAGCGGATATAACTGAGGACACGCTGGTGCTGATGGAGGTGTCGCTGACGCCGCCCTCCATTCTGTCGCCTATGCGCGAATAGAACTGAGGACGTGGGTGGTGAGGGAGGTGTCATGGACATAACTGAGGACGCGGATTGTAAGGGAGGTGTCGCGGACATAACTGAGGACACGGGTGGTAAGGGAGGTGTCGCGGATGCCGCCATTTCTATACTGCCGCCCTAGGTGGCCGCCTTGGTCACCTCTATGGACGTGCCGGCCCTGATGGCAGCTGCACCTTCAGCAAATCACCTAATACCTGCAACACAAGGACTGTTATGATCATTTATGAGCGTCAAAAGTACCTGATCTGTGGTGAGCAAGAGCGCTTCTCGCTCTGAACAGCGTATCATCGATGACGGGAGCGTGCTCAGGCTCGGATGCAATATGAGTTCAGGCCGACGGGGGAGACAAGCATGCTTCAGCACGGTTCAAGACAACTGTATACAGTGTGCGTAAGCCCTTAAACCCAATTAAGTATCTGTGGAGAGACCAAAAATGGCTGTCCACCAATGTTCACCCTCCAACCTCACAGAACTGAAGAGGATCTGCATGGAGAAATGGCAGAGGATTCCAAATCGTTGTTGCGTCTTTCTCCAAAAGACTCATGGCTGTATTAGATGGAGGTTGCTTCTACTAAATACTGAGTAAGGGTTTGAATACTTAGGATTGTTTGATATTTCAGTTTTTCCTTTTTAATAAATCTGCAAACATGTAAAAATATGGGGT